>NC_092576.1:13056110-13148610 GCF_037975245.1 Apostichopus japonicus | reverse complement strand
TATAGTGTAGGATAAAGTCCATGCTATTGTTTATCCATGATACAATTTATTTATTCTAATAGCTTACCGTACCTTTTTTTAAATAATTTTTGCACTTCATATCAACAGCAGAGCACCCTTGAATGACATTCAACTCCATTTTTCCAAGAGCAAATTTGTATTGAATTGTAATCATGTAATCATTTTGTGAGCAGAGTAATTGACATTACTTATCTCATGCATAAAATGTGTATCCCTTCCTGTACCCCCTGTTCCAACCCCTCCTTCACTTGCCCTCCCCGCTACTTCAATCCACGTCTTCTCTCTGTATTTATTTCAAATACCCTCATTTTTAAAGTAAATTACCCCCCCCCCACCCCTCCCTTTCTCTCTCCACCCATGATCTCTTTTTCTCTTTCTCCACAAAGGTATACTCTCTTCAGATGAAACCGAACAAGTCGGTAAAATCAGCAAGCAATGGTCAGGACGCCTTCAGGAAACATATTCTAACGCCAGCAACTTTGGTATCCAATTCCCGATGAACTTAGAAGTAAAAGCGAAGGCAATATTGATAGGGGCGCTCTTTCTAATTGATTTTATTTTCTACGAACATCAGCAGTACTATAAACAAAACACAAGAATGTTTTAAACAAAGCCCCAAAGCACTCTATTTGTATTGAGGTAAACTTTCTGATTTACACCCCTATTACCCCATCCCTCCCCTTTTCAAATCTAATAACATGACTAACTGCCCCGCTATTATTGTGCCCCTTCAGATTGAAACCCTCCCGTATCTTTAAAAGTAAATCTATATTTAATACCAGCTTTGTAGATACTGCGTATGAATGAACCAACATTTCCCGCACATAAATATAGGCCCCATATGCATTTTTTTTTAAGAGTGTCATGTCACCAACAATGTCAGCCTACATATTGCAATTAAACACGAATATCCAGATGATTTTATGTAGCCTGTCTAACATGCAATTTCCACTTTTATGTTATTTTTTGTTTATTTGTTCCAATATGATGTAAAGATCAACGTTGTATTTTCACCGTATCTATAAATTCGTATTAGTTATATTTGCATATTTCATATATCATTATTGTTAACGTTATAATGAACCTAATATCAATGCATTTAGCTACGTTTCCTGTTTAAGACCTCGTTTGACTTCACTAGCTGGGAGGATGGCGTAAGCTCTGGTGACGGAGAGATGAAGAGAGGGAGTGGTTGGGCTGGGAGGGAGGAAGGAAGGGAGGAAAATGAACCCTAACCTGCTTCAGAACCCCGGTGTAGTGTTGGCGAGTTAAACCCTTCCACTGGGGAGTGGGGGAGGCAAATTGACTGTATGGGTTCTAGTATATATGATGAATTTACCAGGTAGTGGTGTAACTAGGTCTGAGCCAGCCCCATGACTTAAGTCAATGCCCCCCCTCCCCCCACACCCATTGATGCATACATCTAACAAATGTATACGATTTTCAAGTTCATGTACTTAGAAAGCTGCATTCTCACATATTATAGTTAATCAGATATGCATATATACTTTTTTAATATCTTGAAACTCTATAGAGTCAGAGAAGCTAATGTTTAAGGTTACATTTATTGTTATATGTTTATATAGAGCTACTGTACGTTAGTAATTTCAGTTGTTCAAAACATATTCAAACCCAACAGTTGCTTACGGGGACTTTTTTACATCAAAACTTCATCTCTTTTACCATGAAGGATACATACATTAACGTATATAACCTAAGTATGTTACGCATGTGAGTATCAAGGTCGATGATGACGTCACACCTCCGGTATATAGAGCAATTTATGTCATATTGTTTTATTCTATTCTTTTATAATTTCATGTTTATAAGCCTAACTCTATTTTTGTTTCTTTCTATACATTTTGCTGAAACTACAATACCGCGCCGTGTTTTCATTGAAAACGCTTGTAACGCATTTCACAGAAATCGTGGAAATTCACTGTCAATTTCACATTCTCTTCTTTGAGTCTTGCGATGTACGTTTCGATGAGATAGGTTTCGAGGCTAACGGTACACTTGACATTAAACTAAGTTATCCATCAGGGGTTCTTGTAATCACCAATTTTTGCACTAGGTGAGGGGAAGGGGTGTCGTCCAGTGAAGGGGTGTATGGTTAAATTGAGAATTTTTCGTAAAATACAGGCTGCTATATTTTGCAAACTTTGTAAACAATGTTGAAGAATAAACCCGAAGAAATGAGATAATATATTCCATGTCTGATATCGAGGGGGAAAAAATAATAATATTACTCCAAAAGTTGATAAAACACTACATGTCTCATATCTAGGAAGGAAAATTACTATTACTCTAAAAAAGGAGAAACAATACTCCTTGTCAGGTATCAACAAAAATCCACGCAAAATATGATTATAATTATACAAATAAATATAAATATATTAAGAACAAATAGTGATTTAAATACAATTGAAGAACCAGCTGAACTTCTTAACCTATGCCAACCTGTTACCATCGTTAAAACTATAAACTATACACTATGCACTATTATTATTATTATTTTTTGGGTAGCCTAACATTCAGTTCGCCAGTGGATGGGACAAGGCCAGTGGGCCTATACATGATTTTATTTCTGGAGAGGCTAACGCCATCCTTCCACTCTCCCCTCCCACCCGAAGTATAGTTTGTTGTGACTCTGAAGTCAAGTTACATAAAAGTGAGACAATAGTCTGAAAAAGATGTAAAACCCACCTCGACAATCGTGCTCAAGTTTTCGATATTCCGCAAGACGCAAAGTCGTGGAACTGGTTACCAACACACTGAATGACTGATAAGCGCAGAGAACGACTATCTTCTGTTCATGGGCGGCGATCCGTACTTCCGAGTGGGGGGGATATGACCTTGTTGACTATCTAAGCGTAGCGCCACCATGGGTTGGCGCGAAGCGTACAAGAAAATTTTGGGATTTACAAACCCTCTAGATGGCCGGAAACGGCACTTGCCGAGGTTTCCAAGCAGCATATACCCAACTTTAAAATAGGGAAATCATGTCCGAAATATCTCATAATCAGGATCCAAAATACTTTTTTTTTAATTTCGGGTGTTATTTTGGGAAAATTGCCCCTGTCAATCTTGTTTCAGGCGCTACGTTAGAATGTTCGAGAGCTCTTTTATATTATTCGATGAAGGAAATGGCCTCATGCAGGCTATTATAGGCCTATACACATGCAATACACAATTACACATAGTTACATTCCTAGGTACCGATTGCTGGGGCATCCAGGTGAAACGTACGTGTATTAACAGGGGCGTCGGAAGCTATTTGGGATTGGTACGGCAGATCAGAGTGTGGCCATCTACCATAATTATCGGGGGGACGTTGGGAAGGTCAAACTACGCTACGCGCCACCATTGGTTGGCGCGTAGCGTAATGGAGAAAATTTTGAAAAAATGCCTCCCAGATTGCAGGAAATGGCACTTCCCGAGCTTTTCTTCTGTGCATTCTCCCTTGTCTGTTTTAATCTTCTGAAACACATTTTGAAGTATGTTTCATTTTGGTTCTTTATTTTTTGCCTTTTTTTTCTTCTTAGTGCTACTTTTTTTTCCCTTTTTTTTTTGCGCCGTGAATATTGGTCCGGCGAACCGCTCCGACGCCCCTGATTAAGCATTACCCTGGTAACATGAGATTCTCAGCTGTTCGAGGGAACATGTACGTGTGTAGGCCTACTATATAGGGCCTATATGAATACTATGAGGGTGCATATATGTACTTTATCAATACCGTGGGCGCAATAATACATTTTGTTGTTATAGGGCCAATGAAGCCTACAGTCAACTATTCTCGCTTTATAAAGACGGTTTATTTGAAAAGATCGCACTGCGTTTATGGTATAGGCGAGAAATGAAGCTAAAAAAGAGCCGTACATTCACGATGATGCATAAATGAAGGCATGAAAATATTCTTATCCCCGGCATTTGGTGGGGGGGATATGGTGTATTACATCCCCTCCACCCATTTTCATGGGGGGATATATCCCCCCCCCCATCCCCCCAGGATCGCCGCCCATGCTTCTGTTCACGACCCATGCATGCTCTTTTAGGTTTTATGCAAAAATTATTTCACCGTCATTGGCTACCATTTTATGAAATTGTACAGTTTTATAGCTGTGAACTATCGCCCACTGCCAGTCGGAGGAAACCATTTCTATTGAATTTGATCTTTCGTATTGTAAGGCACATTCATAGGCTATTTTTGTTGGTTAATCTTTGAACAGGTGCGGCGGAGTAAGTGGCAGAGGGAAGGGGCACGTGCCCTCCCAGTTTTTTTAAAGAATTTAACTTAACAGTTTTTCATTTTTTTTTTTATAAATTACAAGACGTGCTCTTTCTGGTACGCTTTTCTGTTAGTGAATTGTGTTATATGTTTATTTTAAAAGATAAGTGTTACTTCACTGAAATAATATAACCTAATATGAGAAAAAAAATAAAGTGTCCTGTTGTTGCAAATTTAAAAATAAAAAATGTATACTTAAAATGTGCCCCTTGAGTTTAATTTTTTCAAATATTGGACTTTTTTTGTATAACCTCAAAGTCGGTAAAATTAAGCTGTATATACATCATTTCTGCGATCTTGGTTTTTTTTTTTTTTTTTTACCCGAAACTACCATGCTTAATTACTCAAGTCCAACGTTTCATCGACTCGGTGTTAAATCTAAATATGTTGAAGTGTCTTCTAAAACTTTCGACATTTCACCTCTAAATCTTGACCATGTATCACAAAATCGCGATGTTTTTCGTCGAAACTGTTTACCTTTTCCGGTACCTCAAAAGATGTCGAATTTTCCGTGGATTTTTACCTGCTGGTTTTTTATTTCGAAATTTCGTGATTGTGTCTCTAAATGTCGACGTTTTATCTCTAATTTATATGTTTTATCTCGGAGTTTTGATGTTTTATCCCGACATTTCATCCTTTCAGACCTATCCCTAAAGTTTGACCTGTTTAGAAATTTGGCGTTTTCCAAGTTTCTCCAAGTTTTAATGTCGACATGAAAAAAAAATTAAATTTCGATGGATTATTAACTGTATACACAATGGACTGGTCACTTGATTTTTCCATTGGTAGTGATGTCAGCGACTATGATGTTTGAGATAGGAGGTTTTGGGAAATCTAACTCTTTTTTCCGGACAGACAATTGTGGTGCAAAATTTCCACCAATCTCCTCCCCCAAGTCATCGCCCCTTAGTAATGCCTCCGGGAACATGTATTTAATCTTCAACACGATGACCAGTGTAGTCAAAATATCGACAACGGACAGTCGTTTAATGAGCTGTCAAGAATAATATATGTGTAAAAGTAAGTTGTCCTGACGTTTCGATCCTGGCAGGATCTTCTTCAAAGGCTAAATGACAGGTAAAAACGGGCACAGAATACAGACAGGTAAAATGAGCATGGTGAAAATAAAGAGATAAATGTAAGGGGATTAGTAGACAAGGGATGAGGAGAAGAAAGCAACAGGGGAAGAGGAGAGGTAGGAGATAACAGTGGAGGAACGAAGAGAGGATTAAGGGAAGGGGGTAGGGAATAAACTGGAGAAGGTCAACTACAGAACGGTGTGAGGAGAAAAAAAGGGTGGATGAGAGCTAATAAGCACTTTGTGTTCACCATGCTCATTAACCTGTCTGTATTTTGTGCTTGTTTTTGTCCATTCTGTTACTGTTTCTTGTTATGAAGCCTTTGAAGAAGATCCTGCTAAGATCGAAACGTCAGGCCAACTTACTTTTACACATTCTCTTACACAGGCTCTCTAGTGGATAAGCAGTTTGTTAACAGTTCTATTTTATTAAGATAATATATGGCAACTTTATAAAAACACATGTGGTATGTTAACATGCATGACTGAAATAATGCTCTAAGTTTCTCCAAATATTTAATGGCAAACATGCAAGGCGAGACAACTAATCGCATATCCAGATCAGAAATGATGAATGAACGGTGTTGGTGAGGGACTGAAAACGATGGGTATTAGTGGAGGGGGGGGGGGAGTTGATGGGGATAGTGTTAACAACGGAATACTACCGTCCCTTCTTGCTCAAAAAGAGAAGGCTGTTAATATAAGGAAGATATGGTGGATATGTGCGAGGAAAGCAAAGACAGATAGAATGATGTTTGTGGTTTGCTCTTTGCTCTTTTCTCTGTTTTGTTTTGTTGTTTGCTTTCGTTTTGATTTGTTTTTAGTTAAATTATCTTATCGAAGTCGAGTCTAACACACGCGTGTAGCTGAGACTCATGTTTAATACTTACAAAACTCACTATTTTTCTCAATGTTGGCCAAAATCGTGGGATCGTTGGCGCCCTTCCGATTACCTGCAAGTCAATATTAATCCTATAATCCGTCCCAGCATTGCTAAAATGGACTATTTAATATGAGAAATTTCGAACATGATTTGAATATTTTAAGGGCGTAAAATAACATACAATGCCACTTTTATCTTCAAGAAAAGCAGCTTATTAGCTTCGTGAATCCGAAATATGCTTTCCAACAGAAATTGAGAAGTGTCATTTTTAAGGCCAAATTTGATCACTTTGTAAAACTATACCCTTATGATTTTTCTAAATTTTGGCCAAAATCGTGACTTTTTTATTTCATTCCAAATCACGCGTGGGATCGTTGGCGCCCGTCTGATTACATGCCAGTCAATAATAATCCCATAATCCGTCCCATTGTTGCAAAATACACTATTTATTATGACGACATTTCGAACATGACTTGAATATTTTAAGGGCGTAAAATGCCATACAATGTCACTTTAATCTTCAAGAAAATGAGCTTATAAGCTACGGGAATCCGAAATATGGGTCCCAAGTGAAATTTGTGAAGCGTCATTTTTGGGCCAATTTCGACCATTTTGTAAGGCTATACCCTTATAATTTTTATCAATTTGGCCAAAATCGTGACCTTTTATTTCATTCCAAAATCATGCGTGGGATCTTTGGCGCCCTTTCGATAACCTGCCAGTCAATAATAATCTCATAATCCGTCCAATTGTTGTAAAAATGGACTATTTATTAGAGGAAATTTTGTACATGATTTGTATATTTCAATGACAAAAATGACATACAATGCCACTTTAATTTGTATTGTCAAACATTTTGAAACACCTTTCGTCTAATAAAAACATAATAAAAATGGAATCAATTTCGCTAAAATGGAAACAAATATATTGTATTAATAAGTATTAGTTAAAGCGTATTATAACATTCGTGATTCACTTGGAGGAACAGAGTAAATCTCTTAAAATTTACATTGCCAAATGTTCTTTTCCCCGTGATACTTTGTATAATTGGGCTTTATTGGTTCGTCCTAGAGAAACCTTGTGAAAATGTAAGGTAACAATTAGCAATTTCCATCAGTCCAAGTATCATTCTAGAAGCAGCTAATTACATGCATGTGTGGTTATATCTGGTTCAGCTCAAATATAAGTTTTGCTGACTAACATTGATCGCTGAGCTAAACTGCTGCAACTTGTTTGAATTCTCATAGCATTTTGTATCGCAAAGATATGAATTTTTCCAAAATTAGTGGTATCTTGTAAAAATATCTTGGAAGAGCAAAATGGATAAAGTCATCATTTGAAGTTCATCTGAAAAGTGTCGTTTTTTTTTTCTTAATAATCTAAACTATATAATTGTCTAGTTAGAAGTTGAAATCACTTATGCTGATAATTCATAGATTTTTTGTTTGCTGTGATTTAACATGTAGATGTTTTGATTATATTCTTATTTCCAGAGATCTCACTCTGGTTGGTTTCCGATGTCGATTTTACAGTAGATGGACTTCTAAGTTTAGATGTGCCATTGCTTTGACTGCTCTCGCTTCTTGTCTGCACAGAAAACCGTTTTCTGAAGTCAGGATTTGCTACACAAAGTAGCAGAAACATCAGAAAACCTTGCAAGGCAATGCATATGCAATACAGATAGTCAAATATGAGAGTTGATTGGTCGACAGCTGCTAGAAATCCAAAAACCCACGAGAGGCCGAGAACGAACCAGAAGAGAACACCATGTCGAATTCTTATGATGATTTCATTCCTCTTAGCATGTTCCTTTGCTTTACTGACCATCACTGGACGACAGAGGACTTTCCGGATGACCATCACGAATATGATCAAATTGAATACAAACATCGCACCGACCTCTGCCAGGAATCCGAAATAGAGGGCGTACCCAGGATGGATGAAACAGCTTTGGAAACAAAGAATATAAAAATGTATGCTACTTTTCGTATTAAATACATAAAACAAACATTATGCAAAGCGTCATGCGTTGTATTAATTTGACATTTGGAATTATACTTACTATATTTATTTTTGTATTATGTAATGAAGGTACATACTTCCCTGCGTTTACTCAACATTAGGCCTACATACAAGTAATTCATGTTTCTATTATGAGAGTGGGAAATGGCTTAAAGGCATTCATCATTGTAAGTTTCGTAAGAAATTCATCGGTGGAAGTTTCGTAAGAGCAAGATGTATGCAAATATAACTTTCAAAGTAATAGTTTGCTTTGCCTATTGAGTTATTTCAGACTAAATGCATATTACTACGTTACTATTGTGGATCATCCTAACTCAAAGGGATTTATATTGCACTGGAATTGTTTGTCAAGTTTTGTAACTCGAGTTATTCTTCGTGTGTTATATTTCTGTTTTTTCTTTTTGCTGTGTAATTGCTTCAATTAATTGGCTCTATTAATGAACGAACTTGTAATCCTGTAAAGTATCACACTGAAACGAACAAAAAAATAATAATAAAAAACAGAAACAAAAAACAAGCATTTGTTCTACTGTTAATAAACGAGTTAATCTGCCTACGTCCCGGCCAGGTGAGGCCAGTCAGATGTGCTCTGGCAAGGATTAAAAAAAGGTGTTTTTATGCGATTAATGAACAAATGAATTTAATTCTTTGCCAAAGATATATTACTTACTAGTTAGCCGATACATAGTCTGTGCTTCGGTCAAGGAAAGCTACCAGGATAGCGCATGTTAAGGATGAACCTGTCCAAAATAAGACACAAATAGCGGAGTGTGATTTCCGTATAGTTTATCTGGGTGATTAATTGAGTTATGTGATGAAAATCCAAATCAAGCAGATTATATATGCATAATTGAAATGTACTCGCCAGCACAACATATATGAGCACCCTGGACCACGGAATGTATGTAGATATATATACAGCTATCCTAAGCTAACATGATTCAGAACTTATTGACGAAAAATGAAATAGTTTCAGAGTGCTACACTCCTAATACTCTGTGTCTAATTCACTCCATTCAATTTTGTTTGCAAGAATAACATAAATTTTGTATCAACCTCTACATTCAGTAAACATGTTTTTCGTGTATGTTCGCAACAAATGTTTCAAAGAAGCTTCTCACTGATGACCACCCCACGATCCACTCCACTACCCCCAAGAAAGTACCAACAGGAGAATTGAACCTTCATCAACCTTGTGATGTATCTATTAACGTGATCGAACAAAACAAATAGGAAAGTGAGAGCCTATTATTCCCAAAACCTTCCAGTCTTCTTTTGAATCTGCGACAAGTTGGTGAGAACTGCATTCAAACAGGGAGTTGTTTTCCATAACAACTCCCTGATTAAACAGTGTCGAATGGAAGGTAAACGTTATGCTTGACCGAAACACAATTAGGATGCGAACTTCTAGCATCGGTACTTTTTAAACCTATGAGTTCAAGTAAGGGTTAGAGCTATACGACTCTTTTCCGTGTAGTACATTTAAACACCTATCGCCGATTGTTACAGTTCCATACGTGACAGTAACACAGATATTTACCATAGACAACCATGCACGAAATTGGTGTAAAGTAACGAATGCTCCCTTTCGTAGCTTTGAGAAACAAATAATACATATTCAAAGCTTCTGCTGACATCCAAGCCAACGTAGCCAGACAGAAGAATTGAATGATTGCGGAGACCGCGGCACATTGTTGTTTCTTCCCTACAGCGAGAGGACTAGCCAGGAAAGCAACATAGAAACCCAAAAGAGATAAACAAAGGTTGATATGGATTTGAGTCGGATGCTTCGATCTAAGTGATCTGAAATAATAATAATAATAAAAAAGAGCAAACAATATTATCAACCAGTTAAGTTTTTATTTTATTTGTTGGCAATTTTTAATGGCAATGTTTCTAGTCAATTATCTTAGATATACGTCAGGGAGACAGGATGCTTGATCCTAGCAGGATCTTCTCTAAAGGCGGACTGTGACCATTTGAATTCCCACTGTAAACAACTTTAACTCAGAGCAAAATGTCTGGACTTTGATATCATGATATTTTCATGTATCGTCATTTTAATGAAATTATCTTCTTGTTTTCTTGTAAAATCAAATCAGTATTTTAGTTCATTATCAATTTATATCTCTTTAATGGTTATGTGGTTTATCTTGTGTATAGATTCATCAAATTTTGAATGCATATAAATGAATAAAGAATGACGGTACTTACTTTATAGATAGAAAGGCTACGATGCAGAAAATCAGACACACCCCAGATATTATTGATCCAATGAATGTTATGTAGTAGAGAGCAATCTCTGGTTCTAGAGGACCGACTCTCTGTAAAAGAACGAAGGTTACGTTATCTTAATATAATATAACTCAACATTTATTGATTACAGACGAGGGAAGTAGGTCTGATATTACTAGCAGATTGATCATTCTACCATCACATTAAAACAACACATGATTCACCCTTGTTTTGCTGTGAGCTACCATTCATTTCTGTGAGATTAGATTGCTGGAGATATCCTCTCAATAATGGTGAGTCTCTGTAGTATTCATAGTAAGCGATATCTAGACACCACAATTGAAACTAGTGCCCAATCGATTCACAAAGGTGTGGACAAGTTTCTCATCCAAGCCTTCAAAATGAAATAACACTCACTTACATAGACATTAGCACCCGATTCACAAAGAGATTACAGAAACTACCGTAAATCTTAAAAAAAATCGTACCGCGGTAAAAACTGGATCGTGCTGACAAATCTGATAAATCGGTAGCATAGCATGTGCTATTAGGATTACAGTAAGAACTGAGGATGTATGTTATCCCAACAAATGCATCAAAAGGTATTTGTTGGAATTACACATATCCTCAGTTCTTACTGTAATCCTAAGAGTACATGCATGCAAAACCATTTTATAGCACGATTCATTGTTTTAACTAAATCAAGCTTAAAGAACGTAACGTACAAGAAGTTTTTTTCCAAAGAGCGATAACTTCCAGTAAGGCATACGTCATACAAGCAATGCTAAAAGAGCACCACAATTATTATCTCAAGCTGATATGAGCTTTATTTTATGTTTTTTTCCTTTACATATTTCGTGTCAATTGGCTACGGTAAGATTCTCTTGGAAGTAACAAGATGTCAAATCATTATAATTATTTCTTCACAAATGATATAGGGATCCAGTGTTGATAATGAATAACAGCGAAGCGAAGATGTAACGACAAAAATTTAGACAATATTCATCATTTCCAATATCAACAGAATATAGAGCCCTGTCTTGAAAAGAGTAGGATTCCTGTCGTCTATATTATACTGACGTTTTTGCTATGATTATTTACAAATTTCTTTGAAGTTTGTGACTTACAATTAACACTGCAAAACTGCCAATGTGTTTACATGAACACACGGTAAGATCTGAATCGTCCGATAACATATCGCAGCTTTCATCGGACCAAAATCCTTCATCCGTGTCTTCGTTATATAACCAGACGACACAAGAGCTGTCCAGTTTTTCTTCTGTTTCGTTAAGATTCTGTAAAAAAAAAAAATCGTCATTCAAGGTTAGTTATGAGTGGAGTTTTTTTCATTAAATGAAAGGTAGTACTAGATATTGCAATGGTTCGGAAAAGCAAAATGTATAGAAAAATGCTTATTGTTAATATACTCATTATATACCTACAAAAGGACTTACAGTTTAGCATGCAGGCTTAGCACCTGTATGTCTCAAAACTTCTATGAATTACATAATTATCTTAAAACAATTACAAACTATTATGAGTGAAAATAAATAAACACGAGTTAACATGTAAGAGTATCACAAAAGCTCTTTATTTATTACCTCCAATGTGAAAAATTGCGATATGATTGGATATTCTACTGGATTATCAATATCATCTCCATTATCTTCATCGTCATCTTTATCATGATCGTCATCTTGAATGGTTGATATGATGTGACTGACTATCCTCTCAGTTGCCCTCTTCCGCCTGGTCGGCTTCGATGGGGTAAATAGAGTATCGGAATCATATATAACGAAGCTTATAGGAACTTCCACATCTGCAGTACCTATTTTAATAGATCAAATGAATTCTGCCTACATTTATAAAATGTTATCAAAATGAATTCTGTTTACTCGATTATTACATGAGTTATAGATAATAGGACTGGACTCAGAGTTTCTCATTTTCAAATGCCATTTGTGAGATTTGATACACGTTACAATCTTCTGATAACTTGAAGTGAAATTTACTAGGACGAATTAACTAACATTTTTCAGCTGTGGTTATCCCTGAAAAAAACACGTATCATTATATTATTTAATATACAATGTGATATCCATTTTTTCCTTAGAAAATAAAACGTAAGTGAAGTATTTTATACTGTATTGCTCTAGTGTCAGTCTCGTGAACAACATTTGTAAAGCTGAGATAATAGAATCAAAGACTCTACCAATAAGAAAGTTTCAATTTATTTCAAATTTTAGGACAAAATATAAGCATGTCTAGGTAGGAACTTGTCATTTTTGTTAGTCAGAATGGAATGATAATAGTAACTATTACCATCAAGTAACTTGAGGACCTTCGCTGGTACTGATATTGATGTGATCACTTGCTCTAGTGGTACGTCCCTGGCATCTCCGTATATCTCATTTGTTCCACCTTTAAGGCCTCCGGTGACGTTTCGCCTACTACCATCTTCGAGTACGTGAGCAAATGTTAGGCTGCCACCGACATTGCTCGGGACAACGTTTATCGAGACCACGCCAATGTTCCCATAAATCTGAGAAAAGTTGCCTTCGTTCTGTTGAAAATTTCTGAGTTGTTTCTCCAAGGCTTCAACTAATCTACCACCGACTGCTATTACATGATCTCGAACATCGCCGTCTACTTCAATCAAATTATTGACTGCTCTTATCACTGATTCAGTAACCTGATGAAAAGAAAGTAAAACAATTTAATTTATATTATTTGAAATACAATTTGCATATCAAGTGTCAGTTCTCTCTATTAACGTACTGCAAAGTTAACACACATACTTATAACGTTTGGACATTAATCTTGTTCTCACCTCGATAGAAGAGACACCTCTTCCCACAACTGATTCTAAAGCAGAAACTGTTAATTCGACCCTGTCAGAATCCTCGTCCAGAAACTCGCCATCACTAGTTGCCTCCTGCACAGCGTCTGCTGACACTTTAACTTCCTCGTCTGTTCTGTTGTCTCCACCTGTGTCCTAAAAAATAAACAATATTTTGTCAAATTATTAAGTGATTTTATTCTTTACGGTACATCTCAAATTTGAGGGCAGAGATAGTATTGCCCTGACATCTATGAATTATGTTTGTTTTTTTGTTGTTGTTATAACAAGGTGTTTGGTGGGTCTAGTAAATACTTGTTACGATAAAATAAAGGATATTTATTGAATATTGATCTCTCTTATTATTATTAAGTATGCCTGTATCCAACATTGATCATTTTCGTTGCTTTAGACCTGTATCATAAGCATGTTTTAGAGACCTGATCCTTTTTCACATGCAGTGCCTACACATAGCCTATGTGTTCAGCAAGTCACTGACTCAAGAAAAAGTTTACAAGCCATTGTTGATGGGAATTTTGTCTACAAGGAAATAGATAGTTAAAGTAAAAAAACACGTTGCGTGAATATTTTTCAAAAAACACATTAAGTGTCCCCTTTTCTATATATAACATTTACGTGCATGCAATGAGGGAAACAATGTACCTAAACTATCATATTTTGTTGAGATAACCTGAGTATCAAATCAGAAATTAGATTTGTTCCCATGAAAGTGGACTTACATAAGCGATTCCTGATAATATCGTTTCGAGATCTTCAGCGGGTTTATCTGAGAAGTATTTAGAATCACAAAGATCCTTTTTAAATAACTGGTTATGGCAGGAATTATGCAAATATCGGTAGAAGTAATGAGTTTAATGATAAGAAGGAGAATTCACTAGGATTCGTTTTCCGAATTCAACAACCGATTCACAGAGAGAATACAGTAACTACTGTAAATCATGAAGTTTTGTACCCCACTAAAAACTGGATTGTGCTGACAAATCTGATAAATCGGTAGCATGTGCTATTAGGTTTACAGTAAGAACCGAGGCTATCTGTAATCCCAACAGACCCCAACAACTACAATTGTTGTAATTACACATATCCTCAGTTCTAACTGTAATCCTAATAACACATGCTACCGAATTATAGAGCACGACCAAGTTTTCATTTTGGTACAAAACTTTAAGATTTACAGTAGTAACTGTGTTCTCTGTGTGTATCGGGTGAAGTCAAACATATACCCAACTTCTCGGAACATTCGCGATTACCCTACGGATCGATAAACTTTGTTAATCAGAAACTTTAACCCTCGCAACCAACCTGTCTCTCTTTCAGGAGAACAGTTCACACCATGCATTATGGTTCAAGAATTATAAGAAACAAAGATATATATAATTGAGAAAGATACATCAAAATGACTTTCAATTTTGCTTAAAGGTAAACAGTTTCGTACTTTATAGTGTAGGTTCTTGCTTATCTTTAGAACCATGACTTCTGTCAGTGGTATGAGACCATCTGCATCAACAATATTAACTTCAAAGAGATACATTTTCAAGATCCAACATTTGAAAATTGTGCGTATTTGCTCATAAAAACTGATTTCCAAAATACTGATTTCATAAATACTGATCTTCCAAATTAGTTTACTATATCAACAAATAGCTATAATAAAAGACAACGTGGAAACTTTGTGTTTGCCAAAATTTAGAACTAGAAAAAAAAACAGCTGTGTATCTCCTATTCTGGTGTTAATATATGGAATGCATTGATTTAAGTATTAAAAACAGTAGAACCCTTTCATCATTTAAATACAATTACAAAGCAAACTTACTTTCTTTATTTCCAAGTCACAATGTATTGAATTTTGATTATGATTTTCTTTCATTACAAATATAACATGAACCTTGCTTTAGTACCTTAGGTTGTAAACTATTATGAAATTTGAATCATTCGGAGGAAAACATTTATAAGTTTTCTACTTCTTTTTTCCTCCCTTTCTGGAACATCTTCTTTTTTCCTGTTGAACTTGTTTACAAGTTCATTTACTGTAAATATTGTAAACAAGGGCGTAGGAACCGGGGGGCTGGGGGGGCGCCAGCCCCCCAGTGAAAAATGTGGAGGGGCGGAAGTATCATTCCGCCCCCCGCTTCGCAAGTCAGAAAACCCCTTTTTCATTTCCAAATGAGAAAAAAAATCTCATTTGGAGCACCAAATTGCATCTAAGGCCAGGTGAAAATACAAAATTAAGTTTACAAAATGGAGTGGGTGTTGAAGTGTGCTATATTGCACCAAATTGCATCTGAGGCCACCTGGAACTGCAAAAAATTCCTTAGACCCCTCCCCCAGGCCGGCCATCAGTCTTCAGCCCCCCCCCCCCCACTCAAAAGTACCTTCCTACGCCACTGATTGTAAATATGTTGTATGTGCTAAAAATAAACTTGTTGTCATTGTCATTTAACAGTATGCATATTGGCACTTTTCAAAGGAGACTACTTCGTAATATTCTCAACATTAGATGGATTAATAACAATTGGTTATCAAACAATGAGCTCTACAACCAACCACCAACCAAACACCTTGGTCATCCATAGCTGCACATAGAAGATTGAGATTTTTCAGTCTTGTAGCAAGACTTCAAGAGGACGCTCCAGCAAAGGTTGCTTAAAGAGAAGCATTGAGACATACTGCTTAACCAGTAGGAAGGCCCGTGACTACCTTGCTTGGAAAAATAAAGTCGCAATTTATGAACGTTAACATTAACAATTTCGAGGAAGCAATAAACCTTGCACAAGATCGTGATACCTGGCGGAGGTCAATCACTGAGCATGTCGGATAGACGAGACTCAACTTACTACTACTACTACCACTGCTACTACTACTACTATATTAACTATCGTTTGTTTTAGTTAAGGTATCGAAAATGTACTTACTTAAACTGACCGGTGTTAATTGCTCATTGCAGAGATTAGTGCCACAAAAACAAACAAATGATTCCGAGTCCAATGTAATCTGACTGATATCAGGGACCAATGTTGGAACGTATTGGTTTAGGACATCAGTTGAATTAAGGCAGTTATCTTCTTTGATAGGAAATATACAGCCACGCACTAAGTATTTATCTTGCATAGTGAAGCCTGTAGATAAACGAAAGTAACAACTTTACGGAGGACATAGTTCTCCCCTGTTATACAACCTTTACTATGGAACGCGAAAAGGACCACGACATATGATAATGTTAATGATGATCTAATTTTAAACGATCATGTACTGAAAACTTACGATCATGTACTAGAAATACACGATCATGTACTAAAACTTTACGATCATGTACCAAACATATACGATCATGTACTTAAAGTATACGATCATGTTTTTAACATATACGATCATGTACTTCAAACGTACGATGTGCATCAAAACAAATACGATCATTTACTAATAATGTTATGTTCAAAAAAAGTGGCGTCTGCATACGCGTATATATATTCATATGTGGCGTATGCATACGAGTATGAATATTCAGCGTAAACTCATTAAGAACCATTAGGGGCGGGGCTTCGGTATCAACTTTGATATTACTATATTCCTTATATATGGATATTCATACGCGTATTCAAACGACAATAATGGATATTCATACGCCACTTTTTTGTAACTTGCGCTTTTTCATCATCATCACAAGTTTTCAGTAAATGATCGTATATGTTTTGATGTACATCTTAGTTTTTTAGTACATCATCGTATATGTTTAGTACATGATCGTAAGTTTTTCAGTACATGATCGTATAACATTAGATCATCATTAACATCATCATATGTTGTGGTCCTTTTCGCGTTCCATACTTTACGCCTTCCACACTTGACAGACATCTTTTTTATGTATCTGTACCCATCCCAATGACTAAAATTCACACAGATTAAAAACAAGAAATGCACTTGTTTGCAGATTATAAAGCAGTATTCAATTGGTAGTATAACAGTAAGTACCTGTAAATTTCATTGAACGGTCTTCTGGTCAGACGAGAATGGTCGCATGCCAAGAAGTACATTTTATAATGAGCAAATGTGGGTAGGCAACTATAGGTCAAATATTTTCCTTCAACGGCAGCCGATTCACACAGAGATTACAGTAACTACTGTAAATCTTAAAGTTTTGTTCCACAGAAAAAACTGGAACATGCTGATAAATCGGTAGCATGTGCTATAAGGATTACAGTAACAACTGAGGATATGTGTAATCTTAATAATAATTTAAAAAAAAAACCAACAACTTGATTTGTTGGAATTACACATATCCTCAGTTCTTACTGTAATCCTAATACAACATGCTACCGATTTATAGCACGATCCAGTTTTTACTGTGGTAAAAAAGCTTTACAATTTACAGTTGTAACTGTGTACTCTGTGTGTATCGGGTGTCAAGGGCAATAAATATTTATCCGCATTTTTCAAAAGGTTCTCCTCCACTGTATTTTCAAACCTCCCTAATCTGTTTGCTATACATCGAGATAAGTAAAAGGTTGAGAACCAAAACAATTTAATTCAAAAACGAAATGTAGGCCTGAACTCACATTAAAGTGAGAAATGATGATATAGTATGACTCAGACAATATTGGATATGTGCAAACTCACCCGGTCCGCTGATTACCGTGACGTTGACTACCGAACAAACTAAGCCATCGCTACATGCAGTGGTAGTTAGTTGATTCAATGGCAAGGAACAATTTCTTACCCCTTCACAAAGATAGCATTCCAAACCTGATAAAATTAATAGTTATAAATAATGAATTATAAATAATAACAATTCTTGATTATAGACACGGGCGTCCGCAATTCGGTGGGATGGGGATAAAGTCAGAAAGTACCACATCCGGGTATATCTAGATGTGCCAAATATAACAGATTGCTCACCCAAACCCGATGCCCTCTATGGTTTACGTACTCTCCAATGTAATGACAGTCGCAGACATCACCACTCACCCCCCCCCCCCCCACCCCACCCTCTCCCTCTCTCTCCCTCTCTCAATATTATACGCTTCCGTAGCAATAATGTCTTTGAAGTGTCCGAAATGTTTGCAAAAATATGCATCGTTGTCATTGTGTGATTATTTATTACACAATAGTACCAAAAGCGACAGTAATACGTCATGTCGTATTTATAATAGAATGCATATTAATGAGCTTCAAGAATAAATCACATTTGTTTCAATGCACGATAGAATACGATGTAGTTTTGGTTCCTCTCTTAGTGTGCATTGTTGTGTGCGTTTGTTTTTCTATCTGACCGAGGACTTGAACAAAGGAATTCCAGGTCCTCGGTTGAGATTTCTAAAGAATCAACACGTCCTCGGAAGAATTCTATTGTATGGGGTATTGTTAAGCTTAGGGTACGTGGATTTGAACAATGGAAAATACAATGGGGTCCTTGGTTGGAATGTAATACAAACATGTGTGTGTGTGTGTTTTGTTTTTACATCCCAAAACAGCACGATATTACTTTCAAATCAGTAATATTTGTAGCATATTTGCATACTCTTGACGGTGCAAACGAAATGTTGCCAAATGCTAACAAGTATGATACGTAAAAGTTGTGTTTGTCATAAGCCAAAGTTACCAGTTTTGAACTTGGTTCCTTAACTTTGCTCCATTGGTGTATGTTCTACAAAAAGCTCAACAAAGAAAACAAAAATACAGAAACAAAACAAATAAAAAACAAATAAGTACCAAGAATTAATAAACTAGATCTTTTCCCAACAGTTGCTGCTTTTAGTTTCAGTTTATTATGGGCCTGATGAAGGTATTTTTTCTAATATTTTCTATATATTTTAATATTGGTTTACTTTTAGTTTTTGTAGAACAATGAAAGCGTGAACATGATAATAAAAGAGAATACTTGAGGTACCACATTATCGTTCGTTCGGAAGTTATTACAAAGCTCTCAATGATATTTCCTATATATTCAAATGTTACAATGATATGTTTTTTCAAAGAGGGAAGTGTTGTTAACGTCTTTCTCATCTTTTCTTTGAGGCTTCAATGCTTGCAGGATCATCTTTATAAGATAGCTCAACCAATAACAACTTTAAATAACGTGTCACGTTATGTTTGCAAGCCAGACTTTCAGAGAACCGTGGTCAATACGTCAAAAGTACTTTGTTATATCAAACATAGTATACCATATAAAGCCAGACCTACAGAGAACCATGGTCAATACGTTATAAGTACGTTGGTATATCAAACATAGTATACCATATAAAGCCAGACTTAAAGAGAACCGTGGTCAATACGTTATACGTACTTTGTTATACCGAACATAGTATACCGCATAAAGACAGACTTACAAATAGAACCGTGTTCAATACGTTATAAGTACTTTGGTATATCAAACATAGTATACGGCATAAAGATAGACTTAAAGAGAACCGTGTTCAACACGTTATAAGTATATTGTTATATCTAACACATTATACCACATAAAGGAAGACTTACACAGAACCGTGGTCATTACGTCAACAGTACGTTGTTATATGAAACATAGAATATATACCACATAATATAAGCCACGGTTCTTAATTATCGATCAAAAATTCACGCAACTTACGTCATAACGTTACAAAATAATTGGGGTTCAAAAACTGCCCAGCTTGCAAACATTCCACATTATTTTATTTTATCGCATTTCACATTTTTTTAGATGTTTTGTAAATCTAAGAAAGACGGTTGTGGACAGCAAAAACATTTGTCAAAAGTTGCTGACGTTTCTTTTATGTAAACGAACGTTTTTTTTTTATCTAAAACAACCTGCTTTATCTCAACCACCCTTGGTCCAACGGTTTTTTTTCCTTCTACGAATCACGTTTACATCTTTGACTCGGTCAATGTATGATTTTCCAAGCTCGCAGTAACCTACCAAGTTTACTGGATGTACCAAAACGTTGTTTAGATCCAAGATCTTGGCTTTAGTTGTCGTAATTTCCCTATTGTTTTTTACCATTCAACTCAAAGGAACATTTGATGAAAGATTCCGGTGAAAGATAACAGTTTATAATGACCCGTTTAAGACTTATCGATTTAAAATGGTATATCTTATCATGTTTTGCAAATGTCATAGTGTCCAGTAAAAGAAGCTATATTCCAAGGTGTCCACAAAATGAAGTTTTTATTTTTCCTATTCGGTCTACACTCTTTTGTACCCATGGAAACTGTGATTGTCATTACCATTGATATCTTAGCAAACCTGTTACGTATGGAAAGTAAAGGAAATGCTTATCCGATTAAGTGATATGTTAGATTTTTATG
This sequence comes from Apostichopus japonicus, assembly GCF_037975245.1. Lineage (NCBI taxonomy): Eukaryota > Metazoa > Echinodermata > Holothuroidea > Aspidochirotida > Stichopodidae > Apostichopus > Apostichopus japonicus. Next base: position 13,127,942 of record NC_092576.1, on the reverse strand, counting down.
TTGACATACATACCTGACGAAACAACAGTCATCAGTACAATCCCCGGCAGTACTATCCGTACGGCAGTCGATGTAAACATAGTGGCCTAGGATTCAGGTTAAATTTGAAAAGTAAACGCAGCGGACATTCATGAAGATACATACATCAGTACCTTCAACTAGTCTTCGTTGATTACATTAATCTCTCCTTTTTTAACCAAAAAAAGGCCAGTTTATAGTGGATACGGAATTTGATAGGCATCCAGTGAAGCTGAAAAAGGATGGGTGTAAAATGATCATGCTTGCTCTACCTTGCAACACCACGGTCCGCCAAATTTTGAGGCGACTCAATTAATCAGCAGTAAATGCCAGTCAAGACGCGAGATAACAACATAATTTATCAGACAAGCAATCGCTTTTTCAGACAAAATTTGCGAATAGAGCCAATTAACCACAAAGATGAAAAAGAGGAGCGACTTACATAACTGATGTGATCAGACATAGATCATGTATAATCGAAACTCACACTACGATACTTGACAGATTTCTGAAAGGTTATATAAGAATCCAGAATATTGATAGTATCAAAATCCACTTGTTGTACGCGGGTGGTAATGCCAACAGTCAATACCTCTGTCTTATAGCGTTAAGCATGAACTTATTACATTCAACACAAAATATCACCTATACATTCTTGTATAGACAACTTAGTAAACTCAAAGCCACATTGAGGTAATTCGGTGTCATCAGCGTACTTATGGAAACACCAGAAAGGGGCTGAGAATAAAGTGTAATGAAGACTGGCCCTAGCAGGGAACCCTGAGGAACAACAACGTATAGGAGAGGACAGGGATCAGTGATGGATCCGCTTGTAGTGACAGGCTGAAGCCACCCAGAAACATATGAGGTAAACCAGTTTAGAACGGTTCCACTAACACCGAAGTCGCTTAACAATAATGGAATGGTCCAGCGTGTCGAACGCAGCACTGGCGTCTAGGAGCGCCGTAACGGAAATCAATTTATAGTCAGCATTGGTCAGTTATCCATCCGGAACCTTCAGCACTGCAGTCTCCACGCTATGACCATTCCTGTACGCAGATTGCAGTCTCCACGCTATGACCCTTCCTGTACGCAGATTGCTTCTCTTCCAGCAGGTTAATCTCAAAATAGTAACATATATAGTTTTAACTAAATATTAACAAGAACCGCATAGGCATTCGTGACTCATCAATAAAGATGACTGGGGTAGTTTGTCAAACAGTTCTCGAAATAAGGTTCCCAGACACAAGGACAGTATTTTAGGATGACCCAATATAAGGTTCCCCAGTGTACATATGCAAGAGTCTCCCCTGTGGAATCCATCTCCATTTCATTTAGTTTCGATACTCTATTTGTGCGTGATTTCGATTGCTTAAGTCCAACACTCATGATTTGTTACTTAATCAACCTTAAAGGTTCATCTTTCGTTTACCTGAATATTTTATAGCATTTTATTGTCACCTTTATCCATTTACATATCAGAAACTTGCGATTGATAGAAGAGAGGTTAATGTGGATAGAATTTAAACTCGACGAACTAATTGTAACGAGTAATTAACCTTTTCGTAAACATTAAAATTTTGTTGGCCCAAATACATTTCTTGCACACCTCGCCTTTCTTATTAATATTTTATAATCAACCTATTACATTATCTATACCACGCCACATCATACAATAGCAAACCGCGTATTGTATACGTACTTGTGTGTACTATGCCTATGCTACTATATGAAATTGAGCCATACGTGTTTTCCTTCACACGTGACTGCCAATCAAAACCTAAAAACGCAGCGGGAAAAGCTCTAAATAGAGGTATACAAACAGTAAGCCTACGCGTATTGAAGCGTTCGTTAACACGAACGAGCTAGCTAGCCTAACGTTAGCAAATCGGTGTCGTGGCTGAGCAGATATTGCCCCGGCATCGAGTGTAAAGGTAGCAAACTCCTTAATGCATCCTTGCAAGTATTCAGGAAAGGTTCAAATTGTAGCAGGAGAATATGTTTTTTGATACGTTATCAATCAGAAACTTTTGCGAATTAGTGTTCACCACTTAGTAAAGAGGTTTGCTTACAAGTGACGAACATTTTAGGCTCTTATATCAAAGAAATTGCATGATCATAATACGAAAAGTGTATAGTGCAATGAATGGCCAATTTGTCAGATATCATTTGATGGGTTGCGTTCAGCTAGTGAGAACTTCTATATAGACCTAGAGACCACATGACTTTTACGAATTAGTGTGTAATTCCATGGCGTATTAAATAGGCGTATGTCACCTAAAGATGGTAAGTATTTTCATGGTACTTTTTCTACCCAATTAGCCAAGGATTTGCAATTTAGGATAATATTAGACCAGCTATGTGCAATTTCCCAAACATGAGAAATATACAGGTTGAAGTGCACGTCAGCGTGTTCAGATGTATTCAGTTGAAGCTAGCCTTTGCTACAGCCGTAACACATATGATTGGTGAAGCTGAAGCCAGTTGGTCCTTGTGTCTCCGGCCAGCTCCATAGAAGCAGGAAGGTCTTTCAGCACCCTCACAAGTATAAAGACATCACTTTGAAGTACCATGAATCGAGACAAGCTTAAGCATTTGATGTTTTCCACATTCATCGTGAGCGTGTAGCACATATAAACACCACAAAATAGCAGAGGAATTCATCAGTAATTCAGAATGCATATGAAATATCGAAGTAAAGAGGGCTAAAGCCAATGTGTTCAGATACTCAACATAGCTTTCTAAATGTACTCATTATATGTTGGTGACATCTGAAAAGCATGTGGAAAGTTTAAGTGTGATTCAGGTTTTTGGTTCAATTTAATTAATAAAGATAAAGGCCCTAAGTTACACCCGGGTGTCAAATATTAATCCATTTATATCAGTTAAATCACTTGTCCGATGTGAACCCGCCAATGAGCCCTCCCCCCCCCCCCGCCGAGGCTTTCCCTTGGACCCTACTCGGTGCTCTATTGCGGGCCCCAGAATCCCACCTGATAAAGGCTATGCATCGAAGCACTCGTTGTGTGCCCAGACTCCTTCAGTTTTATCCAAGGTCAGTCACTTATGTCTCCTACTTTTCAATTGAGATTGACAATTGTGTAGTAACAATCTGACACGTATACTCTCATGATTGCTCAATTGTATCCTGGTGTCTGTGTATTTGATGTTCCGTAACACATCGGTAGTCCATAGTATATAGTATCAGAGGCACTGTGTGGTACCGTGTGTGTACGCACAGTCACTAGGTGGAGGGATTTGACTATAGTAAGTCCAGGGAAATTCCAAGTTTCGCTTCCTTTTCATATGAACTACGAACTGTATGCGTACTACATATGGTGTTGTTTGTATATATGATTCACAACCTGTCCTGCATGTACAACGTAGTAAGTTGCCTAGTAGACCACCCGATACTCATAGCTAGTACAGTAATTACTGCTCATGTTCCACAACCGTGCATCAGTATAGCAACTGCGCTGTATTCGTAACACGGTAACATGTGTTACAGGTGGCACAGTAATTACTGCAAAGCTGTTTCACGTTCCCATGTAAGACAAAGAACTGCACGACTGGACAAGGAGTCTATGAGTATGACGATGGGGAACTAGTAGTCTATAGTACTGTAGTAGCACTGTCGCGTCATTATGCTGGTAAACTATTACTATATTAAGGCATAATTTAGACGTGGATCTACCCATACGGCTAATCTAGGTTCCCCCTCCCCCACATTAGGTCCCATTTTGTGTATCTGTATTGAATCTATTTGCACACACTCACCTGTCCGTGAAGAATGTTTCAATCAAATGGATTTACTAATACGATTAGAGAAAAGTTAGGCTACCATCTGAATCTTGCATGCAGTATAAAATCACCGCAGTTCAACGTGTAACAGCTTTGCAGTAATTACTGTGCCACCTGTAACACATGTTACCGTGTTACGAACACAGCGCAGTAGCCACTGATGCACAGTTATGGAACATGAACAGTAGTTACTGTACTAGCTATGAGTATCGGGTGAGTAGACATATACGCCAGCTAAATTTGAGTCGTTGCAGGCTACAGTGTACTGTTAGTAAGCAACTGAATAATGGGGTCATTTTCAGACTGGTGAATGATGCCTATAGATAAGGGTTATCCAACCTTTTGAAGAGGAGGGCCACATGGAATGATTATGATGAAAGAGGGGGCCGCATGGACCCTACGCTCGATTTTTTGCCCGAAGCCCAAGGCACCAAAATGTGAGCGCGGAGCGCATTAATTTATTTTCCTTCCTGATAAAACAGATGAATAAAGTTCAGCCGCCCCCCCCCCCCTCCGCTGAGAGAGTGACACACAAACTGACCTGTATGCAGTTTTTAGACCCAGAAGGTTCGAATGGTTGATTATATAGCTTCAAATTGTTATCAATAAATCTGCTCACTAAAATTTCGCACCGTAGAGCATCTCTGGCGGGCCGGACGCAACACTGCGGCGGGCCGGACTGTGGCCCGCGGGCCGTAGGTTGGACAACCCTGCTTTAGATACAAAAACAACGATGAAAGTTTCCCCGTTGAAGTATCGTCCTTACACTAAATGTAAGCAGACGATGGGCAGGTTAGGAGTGGGGAAGGGGAAGTCAATGCATGGCGGGGTAGGGGAACAAATGGACAGGGTGAGGAGCTTGCTAACAGGCTAAGTATCTTTTCGTGGAAACTGTAACATTTGGTGAGTTCCTGCGAATCAACACGCTCTTCTCTTTTCCAAAATATACACATTTGAAGTTTTAGTCAAACCGGGAAGCTCAGATAATATGTGAAAACTAGGACGTGGGGTATTGCGCTCTCAAAATGTCTTATTTTAGGTCTTAATACGTAAACCCTTTATGACATTTTTAATGATGTATCGTTACTCTTTTCAAAGAAGACAATAAAATATTTCAAAAACCGCATGAGGCTACAATTCTGTGTACCATGTCTTTGAAAGGAAGGTTCTGACAAAGGAAACAGAACATTAGGCAGTCACTCATTTTACATCATTAGTGTGTATATAATTAGCTAATGTTTATAAATAAATAAAACTAGAATAATAACTTTTGAAGTGATTAGGACAATGTCGTTCGTAGGTGTTCCAAAACCTTTAAGACGAAATACTTAAATGACGAAAAAAAAACAAATAATTACCTTGAATTCTGTCTGTTTTTGCAGTATATATCTTTTATAATACTGCAAGAACTGAATATTCTTCTTTGATGAAATATATGTCTCAGATGTATTTATTATTTTTTTGTTTTATATTAAAAAATCTTCCAAGCAAACGCAAACGTCTATCGGGTATCCTAATCTGACACAGTATGTGTGAATATTTGTTAGAACAAAGAAACCGAAAGTGAAATCATCATCATATCGTCATAGGCATATTCATGTGTGTGGGCATGCGCTCAGCTATCACGTTAGAACTAACGTTAGTTCCATCTATACTAGGAAGTAACATTGAATGATATCATTACCACGAGTATTAGCATAATATATGAACAAGTGCAAAACAGGACATGTATTAATGTGTTTTTTTTTCTTGAGATGAACAGGAAGAATGCCTTGGCCTTGAACTTAACGGTTGAGGGGAGCGGGTGGGAGGGGGGGGGGGTATAAACGCTTCTTTGGGGATGTCGTGTTACGTAAGTGAAGGGTACAAAGTTCATTTAAAGTAACTTTTGCTTAATAAATTGATAAATCTTTTAATGCTTTTTGATATAATTATGCAGTGATCATAAATAATTTGAAATAGCAATGGGATCGACATTGACATGAACAGGGGAGATTATCTGTGCACTGAGGAGATAACGGATGAGGTGGGTGATTATAGTGTAGGGTCATAGTTGATTGGTTACAAAAATAAATATATAATATATATATATATATATATATATATATATATATATATATGTATATATATATATTTATATATATATATATATATTCATATATATATATTTATATATATAGTCTGTTCAAAGTATCTCTTTCGAGATCCGGCTTTAGGAATCACAAATGATTTCGAGTTGGTCAGCATCATGTTTGATCTCTAGAGTAAGGCAATATATGTCATCAAAAACAGAACGAGTATTGCTCGATACAGGTGAGAAACGCCTACAGTGGAATTACGATCTTCCTTGCCGGTTTCGAACCTCTGGACATACAATCAGCGTCCATAGCCTAGTGGTTAGGGTGTCCGCGTACAGAGCGGGAGGCCCGTGGTTTGAATCCCGGTGGAGGCTGAAAGTTTTTTCACTGTTCTTGATTTTCCAACTCATTACGATTTTCATTTATATATATATATATATATATATATATATATATATATATATATATATATATATATATATATATATATAGAGTAGGTTGGCGTCTATCTTGGCGCAGAGTGCTCTATGTCCATTGGACAGAGCGTAATATAACAACTGTTGTCTGAAGATCGCTATAACGCGTGAAACTCCGAGTAACAACTACTAGTGTTCCACTAGTCTCATCTAGTATCAACATATATATATATATATATGTATCGTGCAACATTAAAGCCCAAAGGGAAATTTAGCACACATGCAGGTGGAGATCAATTGACGAGTTCTCTTATTTACCTGTGACTGTAATACTTTCGAAGCAAAGTACTAATTAAAAATTTAAAAATTATTTTCGATCCCTTTTGATGTGGCAGTTGGTGACACACCATAATGATAGTCACTATGCTCAAACTGTGAGATATATTATGGAACTTCGCTCAAGATTTTCTCAGAGCTGATTTGTTGTTAGAACAAGATGTTTTTTTTTTCTTCAAATGACGGCTATTTCATTTACATGGGTAATATCATATTCTAATTTGCTACATTATTTGAGGGACGAAGAACGGATTTAATGAATAATCAACAGATGCACAAGCCAACTCTCTCAACGATGTTTTTTTTTCGCAGTCTCGATGATGCAAGAGTCAACAGGTCGCATAGCTTAACCTACCTTAACATACCCTTAAAAGGTTAAAACCAAAAGAAATTAACAAGACGACAGTAATATATATCGTCAGCGTCATCATCATCATCATCATCATCATCATCATCATCATCATCATCATCATCATCATCATCATCATCATCATCATCATCATCATCATCATCATCATCATCATCATCATCATCATCATCATCATCATCATCATCATCATCATCATCATCATCATCACATCATTATCATCATCATCATCACCACCACCACCACCACCATCATCATCATCATCATCATCATCATCATCATCATCATCATCATCATCATCATCATCATCATCATCATCATCATCATCATGTATTGTATTGCAAGCAGGAACTCGCGAAGAAGCCTCATTGGCTTATCAAAGCAGCAAGCTGACCGAAGTCAGTCTCTTAGATTCATATTTAACGTCCATGATTATGAATTGCCAATTGCGTAGCAACCTGTGATTTTGAGATTGCTATGAAGAGTGTATGTTTAGCTGGTATTCACCAGTCAGCCATGTAGATGATGGAGCAGGCTAGTTATCTCAATATTTTGGAGCACATGCGCACTACAATAATGACAAGCGTTCACTTGTTCACGTTGCATGTAGGGTATCGGGAATGGGCTGTGTTTGACTGTCGCCAGCGTGTTCATACGTAAGGTAAGATTGCTTCGACCGCTCACCTCCTTGTTTAGTTTGGCAAAGTCCGAACATGATAGTGCAAACATTACAAAACAACTTAAGAAGTAGTCTGAATATTCTTTCAAGTTTGAAGGCCAATTAAAAATCAAAACAATTTCTCGTCTGGGGCTTTTAGTAAAAGGTAAGATCAGCTGGGTCAGTTTTCTAGCGAAATCACAGGGAAGAAATGATGTCATTCTACATCAAGCAACCTATACTTGTAGTATATCAAACTACTCTTTCTTTTTCATAGGAAGTTGATACTGTCGAAGCCTTTGTATCGATGCCTTACGTGGCTGTCGTTGAAAGAGTAACAATTCCAAACCCTGTTAAATAATTGGAGAGCAGAATAAACCATCATGGATACTAAAAATTAAAAAGTGAAAGTTTCTCTTCTTTTGAGGACTTACCAAATATCCAGTATAGGTTGTGATAGCCTAACAGTATTTGTTTTGCATATACTTTTATTTGCATATGATGGTATTATGTTAACAGAAAAGTTTACATTTGTGAGTATTATTGCTCGCAGTATATTGGAAGTTTGTGTACACTCCTGACAGCAGACATCGAAAGGAGGATACAAGCTGTAGTAATAAGATGTTTCCGCAGACTCCTCAACATATCCTATAGGGACCACATCTCCAATCAAGATGTGAGGAAAAGAATTGGCCAGGCTATCGGGCCCTACGATGACCTCCTCACCATTGTAAAAAAAAAAGGCAAATTGAGATGGTATGGCCATGTCAAAAGATCTACAGGACTGGCTAAGACGATCCTGCAGGGCACGGTACCGGGAGGAAGAAGGAGAGGCAGACAGAGGAAAAGATGGGAGGACAACATCCCAGAGTGGACGGGCCTCAAACTGCCTGATGCCCTTCGAGAGGCCGAGGACAGGAAGAAGTGGAAAGAAATAGTTGGGAGGGTCTCTGTGGCGCCCCTACGGTCTACCAGACTCCGGGATAGGTGAGGTGAAGTGAGATATACTCTTGACTAATGAAGTTTACAACGATCCTGAAGTCTGCAGAGACGATATATCTCAGTAAAGGTTACACACTGCCCGCTCGTAGACCAAAAGTCTAGACTGCATGATGCGTTGGTTTGTAGTATATCAGGATCACGGAGTTTACCCGTTAATCACACAACAACCGACGCATGTCAGGAAAAATTAAAAACATACACAAAATCACGACAAAGGAACAGATTTATAAACACAATCTCCAATCTGTATCAGCATCATTCACACATAATGCATTTTAATATACGGTACGGGGGTTTTTGTTAATAGTTTGTAAATTAGACACATTTAAGCTTTCCGAGCTGCAATGCTAATGAACGGTCTCCACAATTTCATGTCAAACCAACTGTTTGGCAGTGCACAATATATCCTACCGAACAAATGAATAACGTTAACATCGAAAATGATTTATTTTTAACTCAACTTATCGACCATCTTTTGTCAGCGCACCTCGTTACAGGTATCTATTACATTATGAAACATCGATTTAAACTATAATTCTAAAGATGGCATAGATGTCGAAGGAAAAACAAAGAATGGAAGATAGCATCAGGTCAGGGACGTGTCCAGGGGGAGGAGGGGGAGCGACTGCCCCCCCCCCTTTAAGTGTTGAAAAAAATGTTTAAAAACTATTGTTTTTTAGCATGGTATTTTTTCAGTGCTCTTTGGATCTTGAATACTCGTCAGCTCCGTTAACTCGATTATAATCGTTGTAAAATTAAGGCCTACTTATTCAGCTACTTACTAAGTTTGGCAGATGCAATTACTAGCTAAATTTAGCCTAAAGCCTATTACAACAGTTGGCCACTGTGTAATAGAATACATATTGCCTACCTAATCGCACTCGATGGAGTGTCACGCACCGTATGCACAACGACGTCGACAACGTTCGTTCTCATCCTTTCTATGATTCTTCCTAAGTTGCTGCACGAACAGCATGTTATAAAGCTTAGCTAGCAATCGTACGTGATACGCACTTCCTTTAAATAATTATTGCACTGCTAATACACTGCGATAACGATATTTGTTTTTCGGCCACTGCACATCTGGCCGTCTTATAAAATATGAAAGTTTATATTATCCATCAGTTAAGTTCGTCAAATGCATTAAAGTCCAGACATTGGACAATAAACAAGAATCATCCTACTGGAAAAATTGTTAAAGAGCACTATGTTTGTCTTTCTGATATATTATGTAAAAGAACATGTACAAGAATTCAAACAGGTAACAAAATCTGCTGATAATATGATATCATATGATAATGATGAAACTGCCAAAACATTGCACCAGATCGCATCTAGGGACCTTCAAGTGTTAAAAAATATCTCAGACCCCTCCCCCATATCAATCGCTAAAAGTGCCCCCTCCCCCTCTTTCAAAATCCTGGCTACGTCGCTGCATCAGGTCAGCTGATTTTGCCTACGATATGCTCACATAAACAGTAGCAAGTGTGTGTTTACATCCTTAAAGGGTCCTGTACAAGACTCAGACATACCTACTGGGTACACATTCCTTACGGGTACAAATCATTGACCCCTTAATTAAGGAAACTGTACAAACTTCATCCACACATTACTGGTGTTGTGCGTGATGTGTTTTAAGTTCAACGTTCCATTGGTTTTGTACAGTTTCCTTACGGGGTCCATGATTTGTACACGGTAAGGGATGTGAACCCGGTACTGAGTATGATACTTGTCTGTGTGTGGATCATAGAAATTTATTGGGATAGAAAGACGTCATGCGACATTTACTGAAGCCACTCATAAAGTGGTTGCGCTTTCTGTGTACGGCAAGAAGGAACCGGCGCGTAATACAAACACTACATGTTTGACTAAACGAAAGTGATAAAGTTGACATAAATTACTCGAAATGGTGATATCGCGTGCCGCATTTGGGTGCAAAATCATGGAAAATATCGCAGTGGACTGTAGTTTCACTTTGTAATTCTTAGGAAGCGATAGTAGAAGCAATTACATAGGAATCTTAAATAATTTACTAGTTTCGTATGCTAATCTGTTGTATTGTTATTCACGGAACCCGGGATATAGTAAGCCTAGACCCCTATATCTGCTTCGGTTGTCCTTCATTAGGGTGCGATATGACAAAAACCTAATAACAAAATTGATCACAACCTCATTTTACTTAAAACTGTATCCCTAACGATAGATCCACATGCCAGAATTACACGGGATGACTGTTATGTCCTGGGCTTAGCCCAAGGGCGGCGGAAGCACTTTCAATCTGGGGGGCACCGACATCAAAGGGCACTTTGCAGAAATTCGATTGGACTGATGTAGCCTTATATTTAGTACCCTTTATAACTCTTATTGTATTATCTTATTTGCGTATACACATCACTCCATCAACGCCCCCACCCCCCTTCAAGGAAAATATGCATACTAGCACTGCAATATCCAATGTGCAAATTGGGAAACAAGGAACAAGTTTTCTTTTGAGACAAAATGAGGTGAAATCATGCTAGTTGCTAATGTAGGAATTTTCCGTATTAGAGTTTATTTCTTGTTCATATGTTAACAAATTTTTTCCATTCGAAATAGCTTTGAGTTTGACCCACAGAAATTCACTAAAAGTTAGGGGGGTAGCCAGGATTTGCAAATTTTATTCACGACTATCTGAGCGGAGCGCCACCATCGGTTGGCGCGGAGCGTACAAGAAATTTTTGGTTTTACAAACCCCTCAGATGGCCGGAAACGGCCCTTCCCGAGTGTTCATTCTGGTTCCCTGGCCTCTTGCTAACTTGAGACACCTCAATTTTTATGTAGAAAAAAGGGCACATTTTTAACCTGAGGAAAAGTGGGGGGGCACGTGCCCCCCCCCCGGTTCCGCCGCCCTTGGCTTAGCCTATCACTAACACTTCAGTACTAGGTACATAGGCTAGCCTAACTTAGGCTAGGGTATGTACGTAGCCTTGCCCCTGGTGTAACTCAGGTTAACCTAGGTCATAACTTTAGCCTAGAACATTTCAGTCTATTGTACCAATATTCAAATGCATTCTCCATTTGCAAAATATGCCCAGCACTGTAAATTGTGGCAAAAGGGCATAAGCAGTATAGCCTATAGCCATATATCTGAGTTTTGAGGTAGGCCAATTGCCTGCTCAGCCTAGCCAGACCTGTATGTTGTCATGGACAGTAAATTTATAGGCTATTTTGCCTAAATTGACTCAACTATGATTTTAAGGCCTAATGATATTCACTCACCATGCATGGACAATGCTTTGTAGGTGTTACGAGGGCCCATTGTAGCCTAACGCTAGTTACTGCTAGTGAGGAACCTAATGTTATAATGTGGAGAGTAATTGAAATTGCCTACGTGATAAATCAGTATTTGAGAAATTAGGTCGGGTTACCGTGTCACAATGTTATAATACACAATTGTTCTGGTATATTCCTTATGATGACGCGCTGGTCTCGGGTTAACGTCGGTTTACGTGAGATCGCGTGTAAGCTTGCTGTACACCGATTCTCTGGAACGTTCGCAAGAGATGCAAAGGACTTCCAAGAATAGAAAAACTGGGTCAGGTGTATCGAGAAAGATCTAGATGATTCTTGACAGTGGCGAATCGTATAAAAGCCCGCCCAGATCGGAGAGTTTCTCAGTTTCTGTACGAATACAAGCGACGACACAAAATATATCATTCTACTATATATCGTCAGTGCTCAACTACCAGTATTTTCTGAAGGATTGAGATATCGATACCAAGATTGATTCTACACTTCCATTCAGAAGTTTGAAGAGGACTTTACTGTGATACTACAGTTTTCAGTCGTTATTGCGGAGAAGATGAAGAATTTCTGTCTCCGTTGAGGAAGTTCGTTACGCCAGGAGTTGGTGGCTATAAAGCTGATTTTGGACTGACTCTGGTAATATTTTGTCGGCGAGAAGTTCGACTTGTGCTTCACTCTATTGTGGCTGGAAGTCCGTCTTCTATTTTGGAGCATCGCCGGAAAGAAGGTGACTGCTGTTTCTGGGATCGCGAGAAACTTCGTCGAGGACCAGTGAATTTCGCGGTACAACGGACCGAGAATCGTCGTCATCAAGGTCGTGGCCGCAGAGGGATATCGCCGTTGGAAGAGACCAGCGTGTTTTAAAGTGTATCCTATCTTGTTAAGTTTGTGAGTAATTTTCTATATATTTGTAATTACCACTTGTTGTTGTTGGTTCGAAATCCATTGTTCAATATAGTTTACGTTCTCATTTAAAATCTCTAGACTCGTCAATTTGTCTGTGTTCCTTACGGAAGAGAACCCAGGCTTGTGTCTGGTTAAAAATTAGTTATCGAGACCTCTCGCATTCCAACGTAACAAAATTGGGGGCCTATCCGGGAAAGGTTTACAACATTTGTGACCTATCCGTTTGGAAGGTTTACAACATTTGTGACCTATCCGTTTGAAGGAAATTCATTTGTGAAAATTATTGTTTTGCAAATTGTCTAGAGAGAAAGCGAGAGAGAACAGGGAGTTCGAGCCAGAGGAATTTCTCAAAGATGTTACTTGGGAAAAATTTGATGGCCTAAAGAAGCCAGATTTGATGGCATTAGCCAAATATTAATACTTAGGCGTAAAGCAAGCAACGAGGAAACAAGTTGTAAAGAATGGGTTGATCGATGTATTAGTTGACGAAGAAATTCTCGATGAGTCATGTTTGGGAAAAAAGGGTGAAATTCTGACAGAAATCGGCGGTGATGCCGTTCAGCTAAAACAGTTAGAAATCGAAATGGAAAAAATCAGATTAGAACAGCAAAAGCTGGAGCAAGAAGTCAGATTGGAGCTGGAACTAAAACGGCTCGAATCAGAAACACACCTGAAGGAATTAGAAATTCAGGCAAAGTATAAATCGGAATCTGACTCAGCATCCTCCTCGTCAGCTCACCGATCACAACCATATTTTGATGCCTCGCGATACATTAAATTGGTACCGAAATTTACCGAAATAGAGGTGGATAAATATTTTCAACACTTTGAGAAAGTGGCTGCGAATATGAAGTGGCCGAAAGAGGTGTGGACGCTGCTTTTACAGAGTAGTTTTGTTGGGAAAGCACGGGAAGTGTATTCGGCTCTCCCTATGGAAAAGAGTGAAAACTACGATGAAGTGAAGCAGGCGATCCTCAAAGCCTATGAGCTGGTGCCAGAGGCATATAGACAGAAATTTAGGGGGGCTAGAAAAAATGATAATCAGACACATGTAGAATTTGCCAGAATAAAGGAGCAAATGTTTGATAGGTGGCTCCACTCTAAGGATGTAGGGGAGAATTTTGTCAAATTACGACAATTGTTCCTAATTGAGGAATTTAAAAGATGTATCCACCCCGACATCAAAACTCATATTGATGAGAGAATGATTGACACCTTGCATGCTGCGGCAACGAAAGCAGATGACTATGCCCTGACCCACAAACTGAGCCCAAATAAGTTTTACCAGGCTAGGAGCCAGAAACCCAAAATAAACACAGAGGTAAAAGGGACACCCGATTCAAAGGGAAACAGTGGCAAATGGAATTCTGGGGGCACGAAACCACCAAGTGGGAGTGGATTCAAAAAGCAAGTTACTTGCTATAATTGTAACAAACCTGGTCATCTCATGTCACAATGTTATCTGCTACAAAATCAAAATTCTCAAAGAAAACAGGAGGGATCCTCAAAATCACCCCCTAACACAGTTGGATGTGTGGCCTCAGAGAGGAATTCGAATCGAATTAACAAGGAAATCCAAAAGAAGAAATTTGCTAAAAATCCAGTGAATAAGGAATTCCAACCATTCGTTATGGAGGGTAGAATATCAATTAGTGATGATTTTTCGCCCCAACAAATTAAGATTGTTAGGGACACATGTTGTTCACAGTCGCTCATTTTAGAAGAAACGTTGCCCTTTGGTGAACAGAGTTCGACTGGAACGTGTGCATTAATCCGTGGGATTAACATGGAGATTATCAGTGTTCCCTTACACAGAGTAAACCTAGAGTGTGGTTTGGTGTCCGGCCAAGTGCTGGTTGGTGTTATGTCGGAATTGCCGATAAAAGGTGTTTCCATGATGCTTGGAAATGACCTGGCAGGGGATAAGGTTCTCCCTAATCCCATTGTTACATATACGCCCTCTAATGTTAGTAGCCACGAGGAAGATGAAATATATCCTGCGTGTGTAATGACTAGGGCAATGAGTAAAAAGGCAGTCTCGGAAGTGGAGGAGTCTGAGAGCTGTCAGGGTGATGTCTTCAAGTTGGAAGACACATTTTTTAAGGTGTTGAATGACACAGAAAGTAGTTCGGGAGATAATCAAAAGGTAGAAAAAGAAGATCCTTTGAGCCGCAACAAATTGATTTTAGAACAAAGTCGTGACCCTGAACTGATAGATTTAGTTAAAGGGGCAGTGACCCCACAAGAAGCGGAGGATAACCCTGTCTGCTTCTACAAACAGAATGGCGTGGTAATGAGAAAATGGCGACCTCTAGATGCACCTGCAGATGAGGAATGGCAAGTGGTACACCAAACTGTTGTACCCAAGGTGTATCACAGTGACATCATGAGCATGGCCCATGATAGTCCAATGGCAGGACATTTAGGCGTCAGGAAAACCTGTGATAGGATTCTAAAACATTTTTGGTGGCCCAAAATTAGGAGTGATGTGGCTGATTACTGTAGGTCGTGCCATACATGTCAGGTGGTTGGGAAGCCCAACCAGAAAATACCGCCTGCACCTTTGAAACCAATCCCTGCTTTTGATGAGCCTTTTAGAAGAGTCATTATTGATTGCTTTGATTCTCTCCCTAAAACGAAATCAGGCAGACAAAATTTGGAGCAAGGTCAAGCCAAAATGAAACAATGGTATGACAAAAATGCAAAGAACAGAGTGTTCAAACCAGGAATTATTTAACTATTGAAAAGGAATGTCTTGCACTCTTATTATCACTGCAACATTTCGACGTATATTTGCATACTACTGTCTACCCTGTGCTTGTGTTCACTGATCATAATCCTCTCACTTTCATACATAGAATGAAGAATAAGAATCAAAGATTAATGAGATGGAGTTTAACTTTACAAGAGTACAATCTTGATGTGAGACACATAAAAGGAAAAGACAATGTGATGGCAGATGCTTTGTCCAGATTCACATAAATTTATTGTATATATGACAAGACAAAGATAATATCACTATGCATGTGTATAAAGAACACTCAGAATTATTTATTATGCATAACTTAAAAGTTGTTTGATGAATGTTTAACAAAAATTTGTTCAAGTGTAACAAAGTACATATTTTATGATAGAATATTTGTTTGTTGATAAGATGTAGTAGAATGTAAGAAATTAGAAAGTTTTCATTACATTCAAACTTTCCTTTAAGGGGGAGGGTGTTACGAGGGCCCATTGTAGCCTAACGCTAGTTACTGCTAGTGAGGAACCTAATGTTATAATGTGGAGAGTAATTGAAATTGCCTACGTGATAAATCAGTATTTGAGAAATTAGGTCGGGTTACCGTGTCACAATGTTATAATACACGATTGTTCTGGTATATTCCTTATGATGACGCGCTGGTCTCGGGTTAACGTCGGTTTACGTGAGATCGCGTGTAAGCTTGCTGTACACCGATTCTCTGGAACGTTCGCAAGAGATGCAAAGGACTTCCAAGAATAGAAAAACTGGGTCAGGTGTATCGAGAAAGATCTAGATGATTCTTGACAGTGGCGAATCGTATAAAAGCCCGCCCAGATCGGAGAGTTTCTCAGTTTCTGTACGAATACAAGCGACGACACAAAATATATCATTCTACTATATATCGTCAGTGCTCAACTACCAGTATTTTCTGAAGGATTGAGATATCGATACCAAGATTGATTCTACACTTCCATTCAGAAGTTTGGAGAGGACTTTACTGTGATACTACAGTTTTCAGTCGTTATTGCGGAGAAGATGAAGAATTTCTGTCTCCGTTGAGGAAGTTCGTTACGCCAGGAGTTGGTGGCTATAAAGCTGATTTTGGACTGACTCTGGTAATATTTTGTCGGCGAGAAGTTCGACTTGTGCTTCACTCTATTGTGGCTGGAAGTTCGTCTTCTATTTTGGAGCATCGCCGGAAAGAAGGTGACTGCTGTTTCTGGGATCGCGAGAAACTTCGTCGAGGACCAGTGAATTTCGCGGTACAACGGACCGAGAATCGTCGTCATCAAGGTCGTGGCCGCTGAGGGATATCGCCGTTGGAAGAGACCAGCGTGTTTTAAAGTGTATCCTATCATGTTAAGTTTGTGAGTAATTTTCTATATATTTGTAATTACCACTTGTTGTTGTTGGTTCGAAATCCATTGTTCAATATAGTTTACGTTCTCATTTAAAATCTCTACACTCGTCAATTTGTCTGTGTTCCTTACCGAAACGAACCCAGGCTTGTGTCTCGTTAAAAATTAGTTATCGAGACCTCTCGCATTCCAACGTAACAGTAGGTAAAACGTAAAGAACGACACTCAAGCCACTACTCGTGATAGCATCTCAGTCATTTTGATGACTGTGACTAAATGTAGACATCCATCAAACTGTATGTACTCTCACTTGATAAGGTGGGATATTTTATCCTGCAAATACTACTACCCACTTTGCAATATTAACATTTAACTGAAAACTGCATGCAAAAACTAATATGGAAGTATTACACAAAAGTAGCTATGTGTTGGAATGGGAGGGGGGGGGGTTGCTTTTCCACAGCATTTTCCAGGGACAACTATGAAATTATCCAAGTGGAGCACTAAAATAATACAAGAAAGAAAAATGTTTGCCATGAGCCTCTCAGATACCAGAAATGACACTTTCCAGACATTTAAAGTTGCATTAAACAAGAGCTGGTGTATAATGTTCCAAAGATAATTGAAAAATAAGTCAACACACAAGATAACAGTTTTCTAATCTATTAGACTTCTTCTCTCTACTGCTACCAGGATGTAAGTGACCACAGAAACAAACAGCTCTCTAAGTAGTGATAACCTCTGACCCTTTCTATGACTTACTGTTATCTTACCAGTGAGAGGAGTCATAGACAGGACTGATTGTCTCACTAGGGGTGATTAATATACATGTGATAAAAGGAGATAAACATACAAGATAGCATTTTTTGAACAGAACAGACACAAAGGGGGAGGATCGAAACCCATCCTCTGTATCTGCCCATGTTATCTTGGATATTCTTGAAAGTAGGTTCGATTCCTACAGTATTTTAATATTCTCACAGATGGTGAACAGACCAAAATTATTTTCATATCGTAATAATGATAAAAATGGGTACCATCATGTCATTTTTAAAATGTTCAGAATCATTATTTGAATCCATCTCTGGCAGTGCTAAAGACCATCCATATTCTGCTGTGAATGTGCAAAGGTATTCACTGTTGCTAAGATGCAAGGACAGAAGAGGATTAAAAGTGCCATCATCAAGTGTTTTCAGAGTTGTCCAATTCAGTGATTTGTTGTTGTGGAACTCCAGTCTGGTACCATAGCAACGTACAATAACATTCCTTCATCACAGTGAATTCATTTCTAACAAGACTTGCTTATGGATTACTATTTTACTCCAGATCCCATCCAGCTCTTTCAATCTTTGATTCACAAAATAGCTACAGTAGTTTGTCCTCATAAATCCACACAGTAGCATAAGTTAATTGTTCCCAATGCATTTCCGAATTCCTCGACTGAATCTGGAGGGAAAAAAACAGAAAATCTCAAAATTAGCTGGTAGAACAACTTGATTAATCTCATTATGACACAAACTGATGGTCATCTCCTTCCAAGAAATAATTTGTTTCCAGAGTTACTTGCTGAACACCATTTGCAATTTTGCACAGATATCACTTGATAATGAAGATTGTGGAGAAATTTTCAACCTACGATTGTTCTATTATGGAAAGCTCTTTTCCATTAGATCATTTCCCAACACATTAGACACTGTCCAAGATTTAAGTTGCAATGGGCTTAATGTTGGTCTACCTGAATACCTACTAGGCCTACAGTTGAGCTAGTAGTACTGTAGTCTAGGCTGTGGGATTTGGGAACTAGGCCTATAACAACGCCAATGGTATTGCTGCGTTACGCCTAACGTTACTGCATTGTAACTTCGATTTGTCGCTCCACTTGCTCGAGTCATTACAGGCGAAATAAAGTTTTTTAAAGTTGGTTCCTCAGTCAGAAGTAAAGTACTTACCACTCTGGTCGTCATAGCATGTCTCTGTTGTGAAAAGTACAAATACTCTTTCGAAAAAATGGGTAAAAAGAAATTCAATTTCAGATTAGAATACACACTGTATGTATGGAGACGTACAATGATCTGGGATTTTGCCGTACACAGAAAGTGCCCTCCCTGATTTTCAAGGCTTCATTGCTAAAACACACGGCAATACACTCTGTCAGCGTTCTGTCCTTATCAAATTCTATGGTGTGGATGAAGTTCAAGGCACACACAAGTAGTTCACGCTTCATTGTACAGTTGAGTGAATACAAGAATATTGCCCTCACTGAGGGAGTGAAGTTAGTCTTCTGATCAGCGAGTGAGTTTTAGTGGTCTTCTGTTCTGTAGCACACACAGTGCTGAAGTATGTAATGATCTATTACCATCAATTCGAACAATTGCATCAATTAATTAGTTCACGGTTGATTGAGAACTGATCTAAAGCTATGTGCTGCCCTTAATCAAAAACGATAGTTGACAGTGCGCTGTTCAAAAAGTAACAGTCGGTTGTCTTTAGTGTTGAAAACAACGATTGCATAATATAATATGCCACCGTGTCAATAGGGTGTGTGTATGTATATGTGTATGACAATCTTGGCTTGTAAACACCTCGTCTCGTAGTATATTGTTGTCATGCTTTTGCACGTAGGTGCCTCATCGTGAGTAGGTGAACCCTATTGTTTATTTGGACAGGTCAAAGGTCATTTGGAGTCAGGAGAGGACAAAGTCTTGTAACATTGGAAACACGACGCTTACTCAAAGAGACTGAAAACCTGATCAAGCTGCTTATGTGTGGTATCAGTCTTAAGGAGAAGGATCAGAAGAGAGCTGTTAATGGAGGTTCAAGGTCATGAAGGGGTAACAGAGGTCACAATCATCTGAAAACCTTGCACACACGATAACGCCAAAAATAAAGCTCAGTGAAACTTGATATGCAGTATACGTAGGTTTGTCTAATATGAATATAATGTGTTTTTTGTAAGGGGAGTCAAATATGACTTGGAGTAACCAGGGATCAAAGTTTGAAAACTACACATTAAGAATAAAGCTTAGTCTGTTAAATTTCGTAAGTAGGTCTCAGGGAGCCACCCTGTAGGTTTGTTTTAAGGGGTCAACGGTCATTCGGGACAACGTAAGTCAAAGTTTTAAGCCTTTTAAACACGATAACACGAAGAGCAAAGCTCGGTTAAAACTTGATATGTAATATGGAGCCCGGACTTATGAAGTAAAAGAACCTTTAATTGGTGAAGAGTGTCAAAGGTCCTTTTTTTCATAAAGTGTCTTTAAAATTATACTTGTTTTTACCAATAAAAATGCAGATTAGAGATAGTCTTAGGTAGTCTTGAACAAACTTTCAATCTTTGATTGTTTTCAAGGTTTTTCTAGTAGCAGATATAATATCCTTTGCGTAGTTTTTTTTTCTTCAAATATCGTTAACTATCTGATTCTTGAAAGAAAAGCAGAAAGCAGTGACTTATTATTAATCATTTTATTGATGTTATTACAAAGTTAGAGATGAAGTTTGACGGAAATATTTAGGCAAATTGGAAAGGATAATCCTAACAGAATGTCCGTAATACCCAACTTAAAATGTTTACATATCAACCAGTTCTATAAACAAACATTAAGTGGATTATTCGGTGCATTAATTCGATTTCTGGTAAAGTTCTATTCTGTGAACGTTTTTGACGATTGGCTTCGCTTTTCTTATTAAACAATAACGTGAATTTACTTATTCAGATAATTACGTAATCGAAAAAAAATTCTACGATATGATTTCAGGCACTCAGGACAAGATGAAAAGAAGAAAGAAAAAAAGCAAGAATAATCACAAGGAAAATATATTTCTGATTAATAAACAGTTTTTTTTTTTGTCTAAGAATATATAGAATTATACTATAGTATAATTTGAACTTAATTGGTTTGTTTCGTGTTGAAGATAACAAGAGTTAAAGTTGAAATAGTTCTACCAATTGTTACCTCTGAATACACTACAGTAATTTGGAGATTTTGTAAACTACACATTCTATCAGGAAATGTTGAACCTTATCCAACCCAAGCGATAAAGCAATATAGTAAAAAAAGGGAAAATATTTTGCTGTCAGTGTGCTACAACTATGACAACACACCTGTTTACTTTAAATTCCCTGATGTTACAAAATGTAACAAAAATTTCAACTATAAATATCTCGTAATGCAAAGTAGGAAATGCATGCACGCTACTTAGTATACATTTTCCTTTTTATCAGTCAAAATTAAATGTCTCCTCTGAACGGTCATTTCAAGTGATACAAAAGGTATTCCATAAAGTTTAACGTAAAAAATACTTAAACAGAAAAGACCAAAAAAAAAACCACCGATGAAAAGAAACAATATTATTACAGTATTACAGAAATTACCGTTTGAAATATATTTCGTGAAATAATCAGATTGAAGATGATCGGGTACCGGGTGCTACATGCTTCCATCTGCATAAGTCTTGATTTTATGGCCCAAAGATGCTGTCACAGTCTTGGTTGTTCGGACAGTTCTGTGAGCAGTCAACTCCCCACTTTCCTTTCTGACAAGCTAATTGGAATAAACAAAATATTGTTTCTTTTTCATGATCTGGACATGGAAAACTACCAATTACAGCATATTTGTATCAATTTCTTTTTAAAACTAAAATGTAAGTTCTAAATGTAACTAAAATGAAATCGTCTTGCTGATTTGTTCCTGGAACCTGATACATTCGGAATGTTTCATTAGCTTTCAAAATTCCCTGTATTTCTACTTTCGTCAAAATATGTCTTTCTTGTAGAGAAATATTCTCTACCTATGTTGATAACTCATCGACAAATTATAAACTTGAACAAAATTTTCAGCTAAATTGATCCCGATGATATGGCATCCGTTTTGATGTTGGCAGATGTATTTACAATATATATATATTATATATATATATATTATATAATCTATATCTAATATAATATATAATCAATTTCTGTCATCTTTTTGTTAGTCCGTAAAATGTCTTGAATGAATAAAAATAATAATAATCTCACGTTGGTCACAGTTATTTCCCCACCATCCTGAAGCACACTTGCAACCATAGAGATCCCCATAGCAGAACAGGTAGCCACGGCACTTTGGGTTACCACCTGGTAGGTGCTCACCACAGCGTATGGCAAAAACTCCACCGGTGGTCCCGAGCACAAAATCCCGTGCTTTGTCGTCTGGTTGGTTCACCTCTAAATGTGAAAGAATGTAACTTGAAAATAAAATATAGTATATATATATATATATATATATATATATATATATATATATATATATACATATGTATATATATATATATATATACATATGTATATATATATCGTGTAACATTAAAACCCAAAAGGAAATTTAGAACACATGCAGGCGGAGATCAAATGACGAGTTCTCTCATTTACCTGTGACTGTAATACTTTCGAAGCAAAGTACTAATTAAAAATTTAAAAATTATTTTCGATCCCTTTTGATGTGGCAGTTGGTGACACACCATAATGATAGTCACTATGCTCAAACTGTGAGATATATTATGGAACTTCGCTCAAGATTTTCTCAGAGCTGATTTTTTGTTAGAACAAGATGGGGTTTTTTCTTCAAATGACGGCTATTTCATTTACATGGGTAATTTCATATTCTAATTTGCTACATTATTTAAGGGACGAAGAACGGATTTAATGAATAATCAACAGATGCACAAGTCAACTCTCTCAACGATGTTTTCTTTTCGCAGTCTCGATGATGCAATAGTTAACAGGTCGCATAGCGTAACATACCTTAACATACCCTTAAAAGGTTAAAACCAAAAAAATTAACAAGACGACAGTAATATACATCGTCAGCGTCATCATCATCATCATCATCATCATCATCATCATCATTATCATCATCATCATCATCATCATCATCATCATCATCATCATCATCATCATCATCATCATCATCATCATCATCATCATCATAATCATCATCATCACCATCATCATCATCACCACAATCATCACCATCACCACCATCATCACCATCATCATCATCACCACCATCACTACCACCAACACCACCACCATCATCACCAAGTGTTAGTTCTCTTGTAAAATTAAATGATATACGCTTTCAAGATTTAATTAGAAGATAACTAGGCAGTAATCCCACGTAATGGTTACGTGTGATTGAAATGTTATATCACATGAAACAACTTGCCTTCACTACAATCGTCCCCAGTGAAAAACGGAGGGCAGAGACATTCATCGACTGCGTCCCGCGGTACTCCTCCGTTTTTGCAAGACGTGACGGTGCGGCCATCACATGATTGGCCATTCAAATACTCACTGAACTGACAGGCTGCATAACAAGAGACGTGATCATAATATAATTCCAAATATCCATATTCCAACGTTCCTTGATATTGCTCTACAATTAAGAAATCTTATGGAATATTAAAAACATCATGATGTGTTAACTGCTAAGCTCTACCGATCTACCTCGGACCGGTATATACGTACTAATTATCAAGATAGTGTGACCACTATAGAATATAAAAGAAAACACGCAGTTCACATCCATTATGCCCCATGTCAGCAATTTATATGGTGGTGTAAGGGGTCAAGGATCTGCCCTCGTTGCCGTTCCATCTCCCCGGGGACCCTACAGTTACCACATTAATCCTAATTTACGAAAAAAAAGTGATGAAAACTTGTACATTTAAAAACTGTATTTGATATTTGAAGAAAAAAACACATAAATCGGCTTAAAATAGTTCCGCCACAGAAACGACAAGTACAAAGCTCAAAATGTGCTTAGGGGATTATTACACGTAAGGTGGTGGGTTTTGTGTTTTGTGTGTGACTTTAAGTTACATCGATCTTCCTTTGCAGATATTGTAACGTAGTCTAAAGCCATCGTTTCAGTAAAGTGTAAGTCTTCTGGAGATAAAAATGTGATGATAAAATGTTCTCTTACTTACTTGACGCAATGACCTCAATTTGAACGAACCAGCCTCTTGCCCCTCGTTTGCCTCTGCTTATGGTGTACACACCAGCATCATCAGTAGATGTTAGCTGCAATCTGGGCCCTGTGTTCACGTTTCGTTTCTTGCCTTTACACCACTGAATACTTCGACATCCAGGAGACCATCGAACTCCGATGTTATTATCAGGAGAAGACGCCAGTCTAGTGCCTCCTTACACTGCGGGCCACACAGTTCTGGTAAAGACACCTCTGGTATCCAGTAAATCTACAGAGAGGAACAATGCGAGTATGATTTGTTCGTTCTCTGTGCATTAAATTCAGTATAATTAAAGTTGGATAAATGCTATAGAGACGAAATGTACTTTTCTCATCTCGACATCATATATATAAATATATATATATATATATATATATATATATATATATATATATATATATATATATATATATATATATGTAAATGCAATGGAGGTAAACGACAAAGGCAAATAAAAATATATATAAATGAAAATCGTAATGAATCGTAACGAACCACGGAAGGCCCGTGGTTCGAATCCCAGTGGAGGCTGAAAGTTTTTTCACTGATCTTGATTTTCCAATTCATTTCGATTTTCATTTATATATATATAGCCTATATATATATATATATATAGGCTATATATATACATATATAGCCTATATATATATATAGCCTATATATAGCCTATATATCTATAGCCTATATATATATATATGTATATATATATATATATATATATATATATAATGTACTCACCACTTTTAGGTTTTACAAATCCCGTTCTGGTCCCTAAATTTTGAGAGTCTGGGACGAGTTTGACCTTGTAAGCTCCATAGCGTGTTCCTCTGTAGCGAGTCGTTGCTCCAATCGAGAGAAATGAGCCACGTTGTGAAAATTGAAAACCTGTTAGTGCAGGTATTCTCCCAGTGTCAACATATTGAGTCAGTAATCCACCTTTCTTTTCGAACACATGCTCAGTAAACTGCGGTTGGAGGCCAGAATGTAAAGCATACAGGTACAAAGTACCTTGAGATTCTCGGCCTAGCTGAGGTCCATTTACGACAATGAAAAACCCTTGTAGGGGATAGTTGGAGGTCCCTGTAGTCCCTTGAATGATATATAAAGACCAAAACAAAAAATTGTATACATTTTTATGTAAGGGGCAAAATATGGCTGACTGTTCGATGAAATAACCATCGCATTATCTTGTTTTTTAACTCGATGATTTAATCAATCGAGCTTTATTGTTAGGAACTGTACACTGTATTTTATAATATTAATGAGGTTTACACTTGATTTCATTTGCAACTTCGAGCTGTATTAGCGTTATAATAACTAGTTGAATATCGGAAAGAGAATAATGAAGTGACAACTTTCAATACACCAAAGATATAATCGCGTTTGTTAGTATCTACAGCGGATCTTCAGCGGATCCTTCAAATTTCACGTTGGTGGGTAAGGTATCTTGGTTTAGAAAGAGCTTAAAAGATACGTAAACCCCTACCACTTATCTTTATTTTGATCTTTGTGAAGAACAACTCCCCACAAACATCTAAAATTTTGTTTTTAAGATTCATCCTTATTTACTCAGGGAGCGGTCATTTTGTTAATATGTGATGTGATAGTGCCTATCCTAGGGTGCTATCCCAGAGCGAACATTAAACAAACTTCCGTGAGCATTTGGGATTTGGTTGTTTAATCTTCAGGTATAAATATATATTTTTGGCATGCAAACTTATACAAATTTACAGGATTACCTATTATATAAACCCCAAGCAAAAATTAGTCAATTTGAAATTGTGATTTCCTTTTATGTTATTGCAATTAACTTCCGTTCAGAAACGTTTGACATAGATCAAATAGTAAAAAAAGATACTATTTTTTTTAGTCAACAATCTTACAGAATGACATGGCGGAGATTGAATCGTTTTCATTTAAAAAGGAATTTATTAACAGCTAATATTTGATGATGGAAACGCAATTGTAGAAATGTTAATTAGGGATCTAAGGTGCAATGTTAACTGTTTTGATCCTGTAACCGACGGCATTAGCTTAGGTCATGCAACTAGCTTCAGCATTTGCAAAAAAAAAACAAATTTAATTGTAAAAATTAAACATTGCACGAAGTAGAGCAAAACAAAAATGAAGTACATATGTCAAGATGATGTCATATAATTAGACTTTACAAATGCGTCAGGGTAGTACCGTATGGCAAATGGATGGAATAAGATTGTTCTTAGCTGTTAGGATGATCCTGGCAGTTATCAATATCCTATATAGATCAATAAAAAATTTTAAGTTTGTGTCTCCATTAATAGTTCCGTCAACTGGTACAGTTGTGTACAACCGTACACGACTGGTATATACGAGATTGTGCTACGTTACGGGATTGGACTCCCGTTGACTTCGGCTAGAACATACGGTTTACTTAGAGTAAACAGAGTACAATGACGTGTTGAGGGAGGGGGGGGGGGCGCGGTCAGTGATAGAAAGTTAAGAATTCGAGGCGGTATATAGATTACAGAATGATTCACCACTATAGAAATCAATGATTAACAAATTCCAGTCATTTTCTGATCTTTCATTGTCTCTCTCCCTCTCTTTCTGTTCTTCTCTCAAATTATGATGAATTACGTTGTGAAAAAGAAAACAATAGACTGAATTAAATTCAGACGAGATGATTCAGAAGAATGTGTGTTAAAATTTCATATGGATGGAAGGGTTTCATGTATAGGTCACCTCAAAACCATAGTTTTTTTCTCGTTATATTTGAGGGTGAGAACAAACGAGTATATATGCCACGTGTAACACATGTTACCGTGTTACGAACACAGCGCTGTAGTTACTGATGCACGGTTGTGGAACATGAACAGAAGTTACTCTACTAGCTATGAGTATTGGCTGCCTCATCATGCTCCGGAGATACATTAAACACCTGAGAGTCCTCACCTCCCAACGCCAGTTAAAGGGAAATGGTGGCAGTCAAATGGAGTAACTATTAACAAAATATTGCGTAAAGAGCTACTGATTGGACCGAAATTATAGTTAAAATATACTCTAGAATGCACCCATCGACAACTATTTATTTTGAAAGTAAAATGTTTAGACTTCTTTACCTAAATCAGTCATCGAAAATAGTTGTTATTATTATTGTTAATTTACATAACACAACCATGGGTTTAGTGCTAACTAGTACATATAATTAATTGTAGTATAAGTATGCCGTTGAATGCACCAATTTTATTCCTGTTTCGGGGAGTGGATTCCTTGCCCCCACCCCCCGTTTACAAGCGAGTCCGCTTCAATGACCCCAGGCCAACACTCCCTCTCTAATAAAATCCTTCATTTGCCTCCGGTCCCCCTACTAAGCTTCAGGCCCATACCTGCATCCATCAGCTAGGGACATTTTAGTTGATTATTATTTAGTAAGACATCTTGCGTTTAAATATATCTGAGAATACATCAATTATATCCTAAATTTTAATTTTGTCTCGGGGACGGCCCCGGTTAGCACTCACTGCATACTAAACTCATTGATTCGTCTATGGCCTACCTATATAAGTTCAGTCCCCTGCCTAAGTCAATCGGGCAATTCGGACCCCCCCCCCTTTCCCCTCTCCTCTCTCCCTTCACCTTTGGAATCATGTGCACGACACTGGAATCGTCGAGATATTACTATACTATCACTCATGTGGAAACTTTGATAAACTTACTATTGTGACGATGAATTTAAATCTTCGCGTTTCGTTGTGTTGTAAGTTTATATCACTTTTACCAAGCCATGTGATACTGACAAAAGTCTGGAAACTTATGATGTTTATCCGGTCACAACAACCTGACTACCCATAATATGATCGTGAGTTAATGACCGTTAACTACAGTGTCGATAACTTTCGAATCTTGTATTTTGATTTAGAACGATATCTAATTTCATCTTTCCTATATAGTTCTTTTTGGATCGAATAACATTACGTGGTAATGTTTTAGGGATTTAGTTTTCTCTTTTCAGAGGCCGAGATATGAATCATTAGATATTGAAAAATTCTACGCAAATGGCATTTGTAAGAGGATGGAGAGAACAGGAATAGAACAGACACCTTAAGAGGAAGAACTATCTATTTACATGTTCCCTGTGCTCCTTCCGCTACATTCCAATGATCAGAATAGGTAGTGTTACGGAAGTCCCAAGTTACTAAGTTCTGGAAAATTCGTAGCGAAAATCCCCTGTCGTTTACTTTTGAAAAAATGTAATGTAATGTAACAGGAAATGAACCTCGTCCGAAAAACTACCACTTAAGTTGTACATTGTTTTGGTTTAAATTACTGTACAGGTGACATTGAAAAAGGTACAATCAAAATATCAAACTTGTTCGATAGAGTTGTACAGCCCATTTAATGTTGAATATAACCTGTGTAAATGGACATTCCAGTAACGGTAGCTTTTCTCTGTTCATTAGAATGGAAGCCCATCGACTTGTAAAAGTAACACAAAGGCAACCATGACTCAGTGCATTTTGCCAATGTCAAGGTATGGTGATGACGTACACAAAAACAGATCGACTGCATAGTTTCTATGGATTGGAAACGTTAACCCTAATAGTACAGGAGTCTTCATATTCACACAAAGGCACAAGTATATTCAAATTTTGGAGAATAGGGCATCATGATGCCACGTATTCAGTGGACGGCGGATGCACACATACCGGTAGCAAATAGCGCTTCGACCTTCTGGCCATAGGCAATGATTCGCGCACTTCACCTAGAACGCTTCTGGTCGATTGAA
Source organism: Apostichopus japonicus (assembly GCF_037975245.1). Taxonomy (NCBI): domain Eukaryota; kingdom Metazoa; phylum Echinodermata; class Holothuroidea; order Aspidochirotida; family Stichopodidae; genus Apostichopus; species Apostichopus japonicus. The sequence goes on along the minus strand of NC_092576.1, from coordinate 13,099,201 downwards.
CCGACCCTCTTCGCCTCCACCCGGTATCTTTTGCGACATCAAGGGATACATCGACACGACGAATGCATAGGCGTAGGAGGCGGAGGGGGGGGGGGGGTTGGGCTGGGCTGGGGCAATATGCTGAGAATTTTTAGGGCACCTACTGAAAGAAAAATATTTTGCAATGTGTTTTTCAATGGTTAAACTTATATTATTATTTTCATGATATTGTAACGACTTCCCCAATAATTATAACTAATATGGAAGGGAAATAACACGGAAAATGATTGTATGTTATTGGCATGTGATGTAATAACCGATGAATGCCTATATGATATGCACATTAACACGCGCGCGAAAAATGTTGTTTTATTTTTCGGGCAAGTCGTTACAGCCCTCCCCCCCCCCCAAAAAAAAATCAAATTAGGCTCCTACGCCTATGGAAGTAGGCCACAAGAAAGTATCATACCACCAGCGGAGCGTTATGAACCTTAGTGTGCCTTGAACCCTAGCACTGTTTATATGAAACCAGTAAGACGTGGGTCTTTTGCCAGGCTCTATCACCTTGACCACCACGTGGGCTGGTGAAATATATGTTTGAATTAATATATAAAGATTTCAGAGAGGAGTATGTGAATGGGAAAGTGCTGCATAAACTGACTTCAGATGATTCGAACCCAGAACAGCAGGTTATCAGTCCATAGTTCTAACCTACACAGAGCCCCGTGAATAGTTCCTTCTCAATTAGCTAAAACATTATCTTGACGGTTGGAAAATGTGTATTCCTTGCAATAAGTTACTCTATACTTACAATAAAAGTCCCCTCCAAACAAACTTCCTCACATAAGCACAATTAATGAGAACAATTAAATGTAAATTAAACTTACAGTGTTACTTTATTACATCATAACACGCAGGGAATGAGTGATACTAACATTGAAAGATGTTACTGTACAATAGGCTTACAATACAATGTTATTGAAGACTTCGAAACATATCAGAATAATAATGTAACGATTTTGTTTATCTACTAATGATGTTGTTACCTCACATCTAAAAGATAAGGAATGCCGTTTTCTTTGAAAGATCCGTGTATCATAGACTTATCATACAATGCTATTGATGAATTCGAAGCATGAAGTGCTGCTGAACTTACAAACGCTAGCAATGAAGGATTTTATAAGAATTGACTAAAACCATAACAGTCATACCTTATTCAGACGGAGAACATATAGGAGGAAGCTATAACATATACGAGAACATTAACTATTCACTGACAGGTGTGTTATCAGTAAGGCAGGCGAACACTTTGAAGAAAGTATGTCAAGTGCATAATACCACTGTTGTATAGGGACTTGAATGGCCCTTTTTGACATTAAATAGTCGAACGTTTGAGATCGTGCAATATCAAGAAATGAGGAGTAAATCGTCCGTATTTTAATATATTAAAGGTCATAATGGAATTGTTGGGATAAAGTAGTTAAAATTCTGAAAATAGTAAAAAAAACTGAGAGAAAAGTCAGACGTTTTATTTATAAAACTTCGTAATTTGAGAAAGGGGTTAAAATGTCGAGATAATAATTATGGAGGGTTTTACAAAAGTGTTGACAGTTGGAGCATATAGACAATGAAGTATAGAAATTTAAATTCAAAGTTATCTGTTTTGTATGAAAATAAATCAAGACAAATCGAAACAGTCGAAATGTTGATATAATGTTGAGAATTCCTATTGCGTCAACAAAAGTAAACGTTTCACTACCCACCCACAAGGAAGGATGGGATAATTCATACTTACTTTATATAAACCGTACTTAACATTAACTCAAAATGTAGAAATACAATAGAAACTCCGGGTATTTCGGGTATTTTCACCGTTCATTTATTTTATTTTTTTATTTTAAGCGTGCGCGCGAGCGCGCGTCAACGACAAGCGTAGCAACGCGTTAACGACAAGATCTTCTATACAGCGCAGATTTTACCAACAGAAATTGTCGAATATGTTTAAATTCCGAATCAAAAGCTGACACTATATTCAATGCACATGTTGGAAGAGTAAATTATAAAGGTGCAATTTGGAATTAAAACGTCTGTTCTTAGGCTAACCTATAAGCTAATATTCTCTCAATTTGGATATCAGTTCTACCGGTGTGGACCACTTATTCAAATGTTTACTATTTTCCGAAATTTTAACTACTTCGTCTCCAAATCGTGACTTCTTGTTTGAATAAAATGCTACTTGATGTTGTCCTATTAAAAGGTGATCATGTCTTCCAACTTGGGTGTTTTCTGCCTAAAATGGAAAAATAATGTTTGTAGCTGTTCAGGGGAGATGTTCATTACAGTTATTTCTGGCTTATATATACAGCAATCGTCATAGTTAGGTTTGTGTCTCCTTTTAAGGTTAAATCCACGTAACCGCAAAGAAAATCCAACTTTTAGTACGAAGAACCTAATATGGTAGATAAGGTTTGAAGTGCTCGTGTGGAGTAACATCGAACCTGAATTCAGTTTGATTATTGTTACTAAAAACGTTTTCGTAACCAATATCAGTTCAATTTAGTAGAAAAAGGGATCAGGAGGGACACTCAAGTCCCCATCAAGGACCCAATAGGGGAGAGAAAAAAAACTTAAGACACAAACACTCAGACCCGATTACAATGCTTAAAGTGTTTGTCCAAAGCATTCTTAAACGCATTAACACTACCTGCAAGTACAACTTTCTCAGGCAAACCGTTCCACTCATTCACAACCCTATTAGAAAAAAAGTTATGCCGAATATTAATCCTACTTTGTGACTTTTGGAGTTTAAGACAATGACCTCTGGTACAACTACTATTAGCATACATGAAAAAGTCGGTAAAGGATAAATTGTCAAAACCATACACAATCTTGAAAACCTGAATCAAGTTCCCACGTAACCTCCTAAGCCCCAGTGTGGTGAGATTCAACAGTTGTAACCGCCTATAATAAGGAACACTCTTTAAGGAACTAATCATCCTAGTAGCCCTCCTCTGGACCTTTTCAAGTACTTCCTTATCCTTAGCAAAATATGGGTTCCAAGCCTGCACAGCATACTCCAGATTAGGCCTAACTAACTGCTTATAAAGCCTAACTATATCCTCTTTTAGAAAACTGAAGTTCCTCTTGATCATATCTTAAACCATAATACCTCTTTTTAGCAGCTTCAAGAAAATGTTTAGAAGGTTGCAGAGATGAGTCAATGTAGAAACCTAGGTCTCTTTCAACAGAAACCTCCTGTAACTCCACACCATTAAGATTGTAGGTGTACTTTTGGTTACTACTACCAATGTGCATTACCTTGCATTTATCAATATTAAAAAGCATTTGCTATCCATGAGAACAGGAAAAAACCTTATCCAAATCCGTTTGAAACTTCTCAGAATCGCTTTTGGAGGAGACCTCAGAATACAATTAGGTGTCATCAGCAAACTTCTTAGCTGTACACAAAATATCTCCGTCAATGTCATTTATATAGGCAACAAACAACAAGGGACCCAAAACAGACCCTCGAGGAACCCCACTAGTAACGTCCTGCCAATAAGAAGCACAGCTTTTAATAACCACCCTCTGTTTCCTATTACCAAGCCAATTCTCGATCCAAGACAGTAAATTCACATTGACACCCATACTCTTCAGCCTAAGTAAAAGACGCTGGTGGGGAACTTTATCAAAGGCCTTCTGGATATCCAGGAACACAACATCTACAGACTTCTGCCTATTTAGTGAGCCTTTTACATCTTCCATAAACTCACGGATATTGAGTGAGGCAAGACCTTTTTTGACAAAAGCCATGTTGAGATTCTCTGATCAAAGACTGACTGCTGAAGTGACTGACCATAGACTTTTTAACAATATACTCCATGACCTTACAAACAACACTGGTGAGACTAACGGGCCTATAATTACAGGGCTTAGACTTATCACCCTTCTTGAAAATTTGGGGTAATATTAGCACATCTCCAGTCCTTAGGAACATAACCTTCATTCATAAATTTACTAAAAACCAATGAGAGTGGAACGCAGAAATGGTGTGCAAAAGTCTTCAACAAATACGGATGGATTGCGTATACAAATTTCTTTAGGTGTATTTAGATTCACAAATTTCTAGCATAAATAGGATCGAGAAAGGCTACAGCGTACAGACTGTCAAGATATGAGACAAGACTTATTACGGTTTAGTTGTCGTAAGCTAGCCCACAAGGCCACATCTAGCCTACGTGCTGCGGCATACCTAAAGTAACTCCTAGGCTAACTATGCTAGGCCTATAACGTTAGGATAGGCGTGGCAACGCTTAGCCTATTGCCTGAATCCATTATGTTCTTTGGTTCCTTGTTACACGATTTCACAATAAATGAGAACTTGGGTCCCATATACATTTAATAGAATAAATTTAATAACAACTTTGATGACATTTCTATTCACTAATAATAATAAAAAATCGTAATTAAACTGTTTCGTTGGCTTGGTAGAGACACTTTTCAATAAATAACGAATTCAAGAAAATGGGGATTGGTTTAGCGTATTCTAGTTTGATTACTCCCGCCCTAGGCAACATAAATGTAAGTTAAATAAGTGGACTAGAATGTTCAGAAATACAAAATAAATGTTATTGGTTCGGCCCGATGCGCACCAATAATATACGGTGGGCATAATTTAACCGATTTGATTGTTGAAGGAACAGGGTATACACCGACGCAGAATTAGTCAAAAATTTAATAACACAACACAATTAATGAGCTTATATATGGAAGAGGTTTTCAAGATTGATGTAATTCTTACTTACCTATAAAATGAGCTACGAATAAGAGGTACTTCAAAGATACAAATAGTTCCATAATGCCTACAATGTCAGTGTAGTCTCCGTATATGACTTAAAGCTACCCTTTAGAACAAACACATGTAAAACAATATAGGAACACCTATCAAATTGTATGCAGTTTCAATATACTTATATGGACTTCTTTATATTGCTAACGATGCAAAGCGTGGTCTGGCCATACAATAAAATGAGGTAAAGAGCCTACGCAATTAATGGCTCCCTACATTTATATCAGCTACAGAGAACAACAAACATAGCCAACGACACACCTGATTGCTTAATCATCAAGACCAGCTATAAGAATAGATGTCGGAATATACACTTTAGGTGGCCAAATATCTATATTATTTCATAAGGCATAACCTACATGCCATCAGCATGCATAATTCGCAAAATATACAACAATTTAAGTTGTTTTGATACAAGTTTATTGTTATTGCTGATTGGATTTTGAAAGATTGCATTCAACACCAGGTGCGAGTGGAAGATAGGTCCTATTTAGAGTTTTATCGCGCAAAAGATCGCTTTGATTTAGGCAGTGTAAAGTAGTTACTTTATGGGTCACTGCTTTTTTATCCAAGGGACCTATTTTTTCCAGATTTAAGCGGTTTTGAGAGTATAACACTCACCTTTGCGTTTAAGTACATTCTGAATAATTCAAACGACAATCACAAGGGTATTGTTGGTCGGTAGCCAGAGGAGTTCTAAAATAAATACATTTTGGAACCAAAATAAAATTGTTAAAACTATTTAAGCTATATAGATTGATAAAATTGTTGTAGGACGTTCCTACAACAAATTTTCTAAGGTAAGTAAAGGTAAAGGTAAACTTGATTAACTTCACAAAAGGCTATAATTGTTATTACCATTGAATTTCTCGGCTGAGGTCTAAGAAGGGTGCACATGGGTGTGATATGGTGAGTGGGTTGGACGCTGTTTGGGGGATTGGACGACGGGTTGGTGGATGAATGAAAGATGCAGCTCTTTCGACTACATCTTTTTTTCTCCTGCAAATTTTCAAACACACAAATAAGACCAACAACAACAAAAAAGGCAGAAAAGAGGGTTTACTTTAATTTTAGAAAATTATTGGAGAGGGATTTACCACCGAATATAAATGCAGACCTGCTTTACATTTATCGTTTTCATTCCGACTTATACCCCCCCCCCCCCGCCAAAAAAAAAAAAAAAAAAAATATATATATATATATATATATATATATATATATATATATATATATATATATATATATATATATATATATATATATATATATATATATACAAAAAAAGGCTCATTCATTCTGTTTAGACGTAGACAATAACAACCTTACAAAGGGTTCATAACGAATGTTGTTCTATACTGGTTCGACATAGTGTGGTGTGCATTGACATTCATTTATAAAATGCACACCATACTGCTGTATAATACGATATTACTATCGTAGACAACTAAACTTATATCAATCATGCTTGGACTCGTAGCTGAAGTGACACCGATATGCTGCTAATGTAACTTATTCGTAATTATCACACGGTCAAAGAAGCGTGACCGTATCACACCCATTCTCCATCGAGTACTTTGGTTACCAGTCTCCCAGAGGATAGACTTTAAAATCCTCCACCTCACTTACAAGGACCTGAATAGTCTTGGTCAAGCGTTTGCAATACTCTTTTCCTCGCGTCAAAAATTTATATGCTTCAGAGTCCGTTTCTGCCTATGACGAATGTATGCTTGCCTACTGTATTTTTCATGCCCGAGGATCTGTCCGATACAAACGTCTTGGACATTTCTCTAAAGATGGGCGTGAACCTATGCAAACCACAAAAATCTTTATTCATGTAACGAAACTGCATGTCATGTGAGATTATGTTTCTTCCACATCAAGGGTCTAAACAACTGTCCCTAATTTTGATAAGTCAGTATACCTTGTAAATATGATTCAACTTGAATATTTTCAGCGTTTTTCAGTAAAGTGTCATCCACTATCAGTTCAAATGTGGACGAAATTATTGGCAAAACCTTTAAAGAAGTCTGGTTATAGTCCAGTCAATCATGATGTATATGATTGTTTGTTTAGTGATTTTCTGTTTGTATGTCCTTCTCAGTAGTATTTGGTCGTAAATGTAACACACATTACGAAAGTATAACAGACAACAGTTTGAAACGATCAACAGGTACTCAAATTCACCTGTTTTAGCTGATAAAGCTATGAGAATTTGGTGATATAATCTGTTTACCAATTCCCGTCCCCAAATAAACAAAAGGTCAGCATATTTTAACTGATAATGGAAAAAAAAGGGAAAAAGCCTCAGTGCATGGAATATTTTTTTCCCACTCACTTTATTGTGAATTAACCGTATTGCCTTTGTTAAATATTGTTTTTCGGTGTCACACTGCAGACGCCTGTTTTGATTTGTCATTGCAGACTGCAGACAAAAAGGTGTACTTTGTAATACAGATGTTCTATCGGACGATATCCGTCGCAGCAACGGTTGGGTAGAATAGGGTCGAACTTCGTTAACACAACAACAACGGTGAAGAATGCTAGTCAGAATACCTATACACTTAAGATGGCAAAACATCTCCTTAATTATTTCTTAAGACGTTTTCCTGGTGGCTATCAGTCATAATTCGCAAAATATCGAACAATTGAATGAGTTTTGAGACAAGTTTGCTGTTGTTGTTGCTAGAAGTTTTGAGAGATAGATGCTTTTACAACCTCATATTTTCATTGCGTAAAAGATCGCTTTGATTTAGGCAAATGTAATGGAGTAATAGCGATATTTGTTCGCGCATCAATCTGCAGCTGAACACAAGATAAATAACGGGGCAAATGTACGAAGTCGCGCCAAGCGAGGAGCGGTTCAAAGTAGCAGCAAGCTACTGTATATAGTAACCTAGTAATATAGGAGCCATAATGTAACAGAAGCCAAGCTATCTTATAGGTGTTTTTACAGACGTTTTTACAGACGTTGTACAGACTTTTATTTGTTTAAGACAGTAGGCCTAGCTGCTTATTTACGATTCTACGACATGTTTTACTTTGTTCGACACTAACGTTTGGTGGAAAAAGTTTAAATTTCATACTGCAAAGAAACATGACTTTCCAATGCGCAATTACGTAGCACCATGTATCTGCCTAACTGCCTAACATTCGTTCATAGAAAGGATTGTTGTTGCAGATCTGTACTTTGGAGACTTGAGCAACAATCATAGGCCTACTGGCGAGTGAAATTTGGCGAGTAAATTTTTATTCACGGTCGCCAAATAGCGAGACTTTTAAAAAATATTTGTCGAGGCCTGAAAACCTTCAAAATATGATCTCTCAGGGTAGAAATCATGGATACTTAACGTACATGGTATATGGATTTGCCATATTGAGAACAAGAATCCCATTGCTTGTGAGGTCAAATCTCCTGTAGGTCACCAGAGGTAAAACTCTGAGAAACCTTTTGCATGATACGATGGAAATCGTGGATCCCTCTAATACTTACTGTGTGGATTCATAACCTTGAGTACAATAGCCCTATTGTTTTTGGTGGAGGTGTGTATAGCCACGTGCGGTAGACTGACCTGTGTTTATCATGCTATAGTGTTATTGTAACAGCTAGTTCTGGTTATACTAACAAGCAAAAGTCTAGTGCATTGAAGTCATCGAAACCTCAATGCATTTTGTATTCTATAGTTAACTGATAAAGCCATGAAAATCGGATGGTATTTCATTTTCCATTTTATTATCTGGACGAGTACTCATGCCTTTACCAGATTTAACTGAGAATCGGCTGATATAAACTGTTTACCCACCCCCGTGCCCAAATAAATATAGGTCGGCCATAATTTAACTGATAAGGTCATCAGATAAATAGGACTGATATTTCTATGCATTTTGAGTACTTGTTTTCGTATTCCCGTGGTTCATTGATCACAATGCATTGGATCTGAACAGAAGAAAATCCCCAGGGATTTAGTCATCTGTGAATGATTGAAAAGCTAATTATGATCTCTTTCACAAGTTGTTTTTCAAAATAAAATAAAACTGTTAGTAAACTGCATATTAACTACAGGTCCTGTGTAGGAGAATGTGTAAAAGTAAGTTGGCCTGACGTTTCGATCCTAGTAGGATCTTCTTCAGAGGCTAAATGACAAGTTACAGTAACAGAGGGGACAAAAACACGCACAGAATACAGACAGGTTAATGAGCACGGTGAACACAATGAGATAGATGAAAGGGGATTATAAGTAGACAAGGCCGGGATGGTGAGAAGAAAGCAACAGGGGAAGAGGAGAGGTAGGAGATAAACAGTGGAGGAACAAAGAGAGGATTAAAGGCACAGGGTAGGGAATAAACTGGAGAGGGACGAAGACAGAAAGGTGTGGAGAAAAAAAAGAGGGGAAGAGAGCTGTGAGAAGATGAGTGAAAGATTTCCTCAGGAAACTTGAAGATATCAAAAACCAAATCCCCAGTACAGCCATCATCGGTACTTTTGACGTCACTTCTCTGTACACTAACATCCCTCATGCTGAAGGTATCGCAGCCACGTGTGCAGCCCTGTCTAAGAAGGTCCACCCTTGTCCACCCATCTCTGACATCAAAGCTCTCATGCAACAGGTTCTCACCAAAAACAACTTTACGTTCATGGACAAGCATTACCTTCAAAGACACGGGACTGCCATGGGAACCAGGATGGCTCCTTCCTTTGCATGCCTGTTTATGTCTAGCCTTGAAGAACGCGTGCTCAGTACGGCTCCCTGCCGTCCCCTTATCTGGTGGCGCTACATTGATGACATCTTCTTTGTTTGGACCAGTGATGAGGATAGCCTGCTCACCTTCATCAATCACATCAATTCTTTCCACGGCACCATCAAATTCACCTCTGATTACTCTCACCAACAGGTTAACTTTCACGATGTGACTGTTCGCAAGGAACACGGTTCTCTCTCTACAGACTTATACACCAAGCTCACATACACACACCAGTATCTCCATTCTTCAAGCTGCCATCCCCGTCACTGCAAGTCTGGAATTGCCTACAGTCAAGCACTTCGTCTTCGTCGCATTTGCTCTAACAATTCCTCTTTCATTCGCCATACAGATGCTTTGGAAAAACACCTTACTGCCAGGGGCCATAGTGCCAGAAGGGTGCGTGAAGCCATTCAGAGAGTCCGCTCCCTTTCCAGATCATCTACTTTGGCAGTGAAGGACAAAAAGGGACGAGATTGCGACAACAAGCTGCCCCTGGTTGTTACTTTCCACCCAAATCTTCCTCCTCTTCAGCAAATCACCTCTAACAACCACAACATTCTCCTCACTTCAGATAGACTCCAACGAGCCGTCCCTGAAAAACCCATCATCGCCTACAGACGACTACGCAACCTACGAGACCTTCTTGTGCGCGCTGCTGTTCCACCTCTAACTTTTAACCCCACACCCATTCAGCATGGTACTTTCAAATGTGATCGTACTTCGAGATGCATCGTCTGCAGCCACCACATTGTTGAATCCAATTCCATCACCAGCCACAGCATGCAACTCACACACAAGACTAAGGGTCACATCACTTGTAGAGTTTGCGGCATCCAGTATGTTGGCGAAACCAAAACCACCCTCAAGAAGCGATTCTATGGTCACAGATCCACAGTCAACACCATGAAGACTGAGACCCCAGTTGGAGAACATTTTAACCTTCCCAACCATAACATTAACGAAATGTCTCTACAGGGGATTGAATCCTTAGGTAGCCGTCCTGACCTAGTTCGAATCAGCAGAGAGAGGCTCTGGATGCAACGCCTTCGTACCATTCAACCTCATGGGCTGAACATTCAGGAAGGACATGACTAACTTTTCCTCTGTTCCTATTCCTTCTCCCCTTTCTCCCTCCCTCCCCCCCCCCTTTCACTCATCTTCTCACAGCTCTCTTCCCCTCCTTTTTTCTCCACATCTTTCTGTCTTTGTCCCTCTCCAGTTTATTCCCTACCCTGTGCCTTTAATCCTCTCTTTGTTCCTCCACTGTTTATCTCCTACCTCTCCTCTTCCCCTGTTGCTTTCTTCTCACCATCCCGGCCTTGTCTACTTATAATCCCCTTTCATCTATCTCATTGTGTTCACCGTGCTCATTAACCTGTCTGTATTCTGTGCGTGTTTTTGTCCCCTCTGTTACTGTAACTTGTCATTTAGCCTCTGAAGAAGATCCTGCTAGGATCGAAACGTCAGGCCAACTTACTTTTACACAATTTCCTAACATATCCAAACACTTTTCCAATAATCAGTGGGCTATCAGCTAATGCAATTCCATGTGAATTAAACATTAAGCTAGACAAAAACAAATTACTTGATTTGCATCTATGAATGATTGCAAGGAGGTTGCAATAGTGCATGCAGTGTTATGGTTCCAGTGACATCTACATGCATAACTTGTACATGAACAAACCACAAGTACACACACTCACAGAAAGCCACAACTTCTTCTCCAAAGAACCAAAATTCGAATCCTTTGCACATATGATTGAATTTGTATGTAAAATAAATAAATCATAACAATCAACGCAAGTAATTTGTTAACAACAATTCCATTACGGAGATTTTCATTATAAAAATAGTCAATGGTGGTTTCTAAATTTCTTTTGATTTGCTTGGCTAATAGCCCATATCTTTGTCTGGAAGCATTCTTGCATCTATAGTTTTCAATGAACACAAAGGGTGTTGTTTAAATGCAACTACTTGTAACTATATGGTAACTAGTCTACGGCAAACTTCGCGCTTCTGAATTTGACAATAATTTTGTTGTTGTATACTAGTTACAGCTTTCATCATTTGATTTTTTTGTGCACAAGCCAATGGTTGTCCGGGTCATATAACTAAGTATTGTGCGTTCCTGTAGAAGTACTTTAAAGTGCATGTTTTGATGGAGGTCTGTAGGGATGCAAGGTTTTCTGAGTGGACGTAAACATTCTCAAGACGTGTTAACTTTTAAATCTTGATAAAAACAATAAGTGAAGAGTTATAGACATGTTATGTGTATGGCACTGTTCAAGATTAATCATGTAGGGTTGCGGGAATTCTGTGGTGTTGAAAAATAATGTCTGTAATCATTTCCGATCCTTTCCAGAAACAGAGGGTCAGCCCAGGGTAAACAGCATGAACATGCAGCAACATAAACGAACATGTTCACTTGTTGCTTTTTTTATATGAAAATGGTATATAAATTTGAATGGCAAATCTTCTGTAGTTAAGCATATCAGTATTTTGGTATGGAGATATTTTACATTTTTACAATTTCATTACATTTAACAAAATTTACCATCCCAGGGCTAAGTAAACTGCAGCCAGTAGTTTTTTCATGTAGTTTGCAATGGTATGGAAGGCTCAAGGTTGTGTTTTATGTACTGTACTCTCTCGTGGCTGTTAGCTCCTCTTGGGACAAATCTTCTATTTCTGCCAAAACAATATTACACATAGCAGCAGAAAAGAGTTATTTATTTCTGCATCTAACAGACGCTGGTCACATTTGTTGGAAAATATTTTATAAGTAAACCAAAATTAATTCGAAAGGTCTTTATTTGAGTATTGTACCATGTGTAAATATTTACCAGTTTATATAGATTTATGTACTGTTGTAAACATACCTCTTTGAAGAGATGTATGATAGGGCAGTGACATCTCAAATGAAAACTGTAAATGTATCCCTGTTTGAATGTTCAAAAATTCATGCCATAAGGAGTCCCTGCTATGGGCAGTTCAGTTTATTGAGTTTTACACCAATTTCATGATCTGCTGTGCCTAGAATGAAAATATAATCTGACTAACTTACAGTGCTCCAAGACCTACTTTTGGGGAGTATAATAGTAGTATAAGAACAGCACGAGATTTAATAATCCAACACTTCATATCCATGTCTGTTTTATATTGCAAGGAGTGCAAAGCTGTGACCTAGCTATATGTGGTGTTTCATTTTACATTTCTCATGTGGACAAACTTACATGTGACTATGGCTAGACTATACCTATATCATTTTATGTATAGGCTTAGCCTAATTAACTTACATTTCAGCCAAAACTTGTTAGAGTTTGACACACCAGTATCCCCCCCCCCCCCTCCCGACCCTAAAGCATTGATTGTCGACCAATTTAGATTGAAGTATAGTCTAGCTTAAGATTAACCATACACGAGTTTCATGGTTTTCATAAAGCGTATAAAATTATCATTATTCTCAATAAATTTCACATTATCAATACATATAACCTAATATAGCTTAATTGCTATAGCCTAGCCTGGTTAAGTTTTACACTAGGTTAGTCTAGGCCATAACAATAAATGCATCACATGCAACAGCTATATTTTATTCTTTCAATGTCGGCAATCACTATATAGCCCGAAAATGTAGACTAGTGGTCTTAACATATTCATTGTTTAGCTTAGGCCTAGTCTTTTTAAAAGCGAAGGCAAGCTACGGGGTCTGAAGTGTGCTGACCCAAGCGTAAAAAAATTACTGTGTATAAATGTGTGGCTTTCGTTGTGGTATCGTTCATCGATCTTCGGAGGGCCGTTTGTGACAGTATTTACCTATGCCTTAATGTATCTTTTTCTTGTATTTTTTTATTATTTTGTCTTAATTTGTTCTCGTTTGATGTGAATCAGTTTACTCAATAAAAGACATGAACGAGACTATGAAATTCTGTTGGTGGCGTCCTTTAAGTTAAAATACCCAATTCTACAACTTGACTCTTTAATATGTGGACACAACTTTGGTTTTGCTCCCTCACACCAACAAAGGCTGGCTACGCACCTATGACAAACTATATTTTAACATTTACCCCTTAATTTTACGTACGTGAAAGGCAGTCTACTTAAGTGAATTTCAATTCCACTCAAGTGTAATTCTATTTCACTTAAGTTGAATTGAATTTTTACGTAAGTAGAATTATATTATACTTAAAGTAGATAGAGGCCAATATTGTCCAATTTCACTTCAATTTAATTAAATTCTACTTCAGTCAATTGAATTCTACTTAAGTAAAATTGAATTCTACTTATGTAAAATTGAATTATACTTACGTGAAATGGCATTTTACGTAAGTAAAATTGAATTCTACTAAAATCATACAAACTTATGCAGGAAAAAACGATAGTGAATATCCGAAATTTTCCAATTTTGCAACGCACGTGAATACTAAAGAACGAACCGTCAATTCAATTAGAACATGTAGCACAAACCAGGCCTGGGCGTCAATCACAATTGAAAAGTATGGGGGGGGGAATAAATAACTGAGCATGGCTAAAACTGAAGAAAGCGAGCGCCTTTGTGCAAGCCTTTATCAGGTGGGGTTCAGAGGCCCAGGGGGCCCAGGGGGTCCAGGGGCGAAGTCCCGGCGGGGGCCCAGGGAGCGGGCTCACATCTAGAAATCTTCCAGTTTGCTTCTGTTTGATTCCTGAATTGATGTTAAACCTAAATATATTTTCACAAAAGTCACATCTGACAAGTGATTAGACTTAAATTAAGAAAGACTTATCTATTTAACATCCGGGTGTAACTTAGGGACTTTATCATGATTAATAAATTGACACTTTTATTTTGCCCATAAGAATAAAATCATCTTGTTATACAGATGTCTCCAACATGCACACATAGGGTATTATGAGTACATTTAAAAAGCACTGTTGGGTACATTCACTGGGCCTGTTCACATTTTCGGAAACATAAACGCCTATGAATTAAAGATACTCTAGGGCCGTAGACTGAGTAGAGTCAATAGGGGGTGGGGTGGTAGGGGGGTTAAGCAATTGAGGAACATCGAAAACGTTAGGTATCGTCCAAATGTAATATAGCGATGATTTTGATATGCGTATAGTCACGGGCCATTCCTAAAAAGGGACCATGACGCTATCTAAGCGAAGCGCCACCATCGATTTGGGCATAGGGTAGGTTAATAAAAGAGCCACCCCAGGCCTTTCAAGTTGCATCTAAACTTTTTTTTTATTTTGAGATCTCATGTTTTAGAAATTGGCACTTCAAAACAAAGAAATAAAAAGGGTAAATTAGAAAAATTATATTAGGTAAAATTACTTTGTAATATTGTAGCAAACTAGGATATTTACGTTACTTTATAAGCTCTGCGTTATTCATTGTTATGAAGATATATGAAGAAATAAGTGAAGATAACTATAAGCACGCTAAGGCATTCCCATGGTAGCCGTAGCCTATATATATATATATATATATATATATATATATATATATATATATATATATGATATATATATATATATATATATATATATGCTGATGGGAAGCCATATGGGGAATTTAGGTGTAAATGTAATTGCGGTTTATGTTATCATTACTTGTTTTACATGCCAAAGAGGGAAACTAATGGGGTGGGGGAAGGGGACGGGGTAGGCTGAGTATGTGTGTCGTGTAGGGGACTGTGCCTCAATATTCTCAGTTCAAACATTGGGCCACTGATATAGGGACTAACAATGAAACTGATATGCCTAGGCCTATATGTAACGTTGTAGTAAATGTATTTATGAAGTGTAGTAGTTGTTTTTATTAGACTGCTACACTGTTCACTGATACACAAATGGCGATGATCACACCAACACCGTCTACATGCATGGTCGGGGACAGCTGCCCCACCCAACCACTCGCTTCCCTCTCCCTCTCATTATATTCAAATGAACTGCTCAGATTTGATTTGCCAGGACCAATCCGCGCCAGCATAAATAAAAGACCCAGCCCACCTGGTTTAGAATTGAAGATTAATATACGTTTTGATCAGTGGAGGCAGAGAACTGCTATTGGCTACAGTACACTTTAGACCTGTGGCGTATAGCTGGGTTTACAAGAGGCCCAGTTCCATAATTGAGTGCTGCATGGGTCCTACATCCTCCCTTTATCTAAACTGCATTGCCCATCAGGCCCCTATGAGAACAGGTTGGGTAAGGCGGCTTTATCATCTGTCGCCCCCCCCCCCCCGACAATGACGCACAGAAATGCGAACCAGAAATGCAGAAAGTTAGCTCAATAAAGACGTATATATATAATAAAAAGATATTCCATATTCCATATGTATTTATATCAAGATAATGTGATTTTCTTATTGTTAATAAATTATGTAACATACATAACAATACGTTTCACGTTATATTTATTCAAAAAACATCAAACCACAAAAACACCTCCTGAGTTCATGCAAACATGCAGGACAACACATAATATATATATACATAATATATATATATATATAAAGACAAAACATATCAAACACGATTAATATATCATTTATAGTGGGTCACACAGACCAAAAGGACAACTACTGCCGAAACAAAGACTGAAATGCAGTCAGGTAAAAATTATCATTTTTGGATTGTTCATAAGAAAAACATCATAAAATATCAATATATCGTCAATTTTCATGATGATTGGTATATTATAATGACAAGCGGATTATTAATTCAGTTAACTCAGCATTAATATGTTAACAGTATAAATAACAACAACTACAATAATACAAAATGATGAAAAAATTGATGACAACAAACTGAAAAATACATATACCACAAATCTAAAATCAAAACGTGATGGAACCTGGCCAAAGGACTGTTTCATTTCGAGAGTAGCAACTCAACCAACCAATGTCTTAGATCGAGAATTGGCTTGGTAATTGGAAACAGAGGGTGGTAATTAAAGGCTGTGCTTCTTCTTGGCAGGACGTTACTAGTGGTGTTCCACAAGGGTCTTTTTTGGGTCCCTTGTTGTTTGTTGCCTATATAAATGACATCGACTGAGATATTTTCGTGTACAGCTAAGAAGTTTGCTGATGACACCAAATTGTATTCTGAGGTCTCTTCAAAAAGCGATTCTGAGAAATTTCAAACGGATTTGGATAAGGTTTTTTCCTGGTCTCAGGGGTGGCAATTGCTTTGAAATATTGATAAATGCAAGGTGATGCATATTGGTAGTAGTAACCAAAAGTATAAACACAATCTTAATGGTGAGGAGTTGCAGGAGGTTTTTGTTGAAAGAGACCTAGGTATCTACATTGACTCATCTCTGCAACCTTCTTAACATTGTCTTGAAGCTGCTAAAAGAGGTAATAGGGTTTTAGGTATGATCAAGAGGAACTTCAGTTTTCTGAAAGAGGACATAGTTGTTAGGCTTTATAAGCAGTTGGTTAGGCCTCATTCTGGAGTATGCTGTGCAGGCTTGGAACCCATATCTTGCTAAGGCCAAGGAAGTACTCAAAAAGGTCCAGAGGAGGGCTACTAGGATTATAAGTTCCTTAAAGGGTGTTCCTTATTATAGGCGGTTACAACTTTTGAATCTCACTACACTGGAGCTTAGGAGGTTATGTGGTGACTTGATGCAGGTTTTCAAGATTGTGTATGGTTTTGACAATTTATCCTTCCCTGACTTTTTCATGTTTGCTAATAGTAGTTGTACAAGAGGTCATTGTAGTAGGATTAATATTCGGCTTAAAAAGTTTTCTAATAGGGCTGTGAAAGAGTGGAACGGTTTGCCTGAGAAAGTTGTACTTGCAAGTAGTGTGAATGGGTTTAAGAATGCTTTGGACAAGCACTTTAAGCATTGTAATCGGGTCTGAGTGTTTGTGTCTTCAGTTTTATTCTCTCTCCTATAGGGTCCTTGATGGGGACTTGAGTGTCCCTCCTGATCCTTGTTTTCCACTAAACTAAACCAAACTAATGAAATAAAGAACTAACGGCTTCACGTTTTCTTTGAATATATTTTACGAATTAATTGAAATTCTGTTGCATCCTCTACAGATGATATTTTATTAAATTGCATTTTCTTGGACTTCCAAAATAAAACATCTGAAATTGCAAAAAAAAAACGAAAAAATGAGTTAGATCACAACAACAATGACTGTTATTGAATACAGTTTAAATCATCGCTGCCATAATATTGTTTCACTGAAATATAAAGAAAAAATATGGTAAACAGTCGTTTTAAGTTTCTTACCAAGTCTTACACTTCTTCAAAAATTCAGAATGCTCACCGAGGTATTTCTATTTATCTGTCCCTCCTTAAAATCTCGGAAAAAAATATGCACTACATAGATAAACTTGTGCAAGAGTGCCTTTTTTTGGGGGACATGCCAGGTTTTTAGAATGTCATGACAAGCATACCAATTCGAGGAGTCCAGGCTTGAAAATGCAATGAAAACAAGAACAACTTTTGCCCTCTGAGAGCGGTTTTGACATATTCATAGGGTCCAAGTTAACTGGTAATGTTATTTGAGATTTGACGAAGCTAGTTGTTAGTAGTTAAAACATGATGTGCAATTTGGGGCAACAAATCATTGTGTTACGCATTCACTGTATGCTTCATTTAAACCTGGTTTTGGAAACAATAACTGCTTACCTTAAAAGATTGCTTCAATATCGTTTTTTTTAATTTAATTTATATATTGTTTTTTTTTCTCCGTACCGATGTTTGACTTTGACAAAAGAGAGGATGGTAAGTAATCTTGACATTATAGCTCAACAAACAAACAAAAAAGACACAATTACCTAAAAAGTTCCAAGAAAAATTATTTTCATCTAAACGGTGTGTCATGTCGGAATAGATGGTGAAGAATAAAGTTTGCACTGCACCTTCAAAGGAAAAACCCAATTTAACTTTTATCATTCTAACAGCGAAGTCCGATCCCTAGTCCATATATGTACGCATCATGCAGCAATTTTTGAACCACGGTGCAAGCCTATTTCTTTTCCGGTAATTAAAAAACTCACATTTGCCAAAACATTAAACATTGTAAATATACCATAAACACAATTATTAAAAGCTCCTCTCAGAAATTGCATGTTACAATAATACATGTTAATACACCTACATAAATAAATGACGAAGAAATTTTATGTTAGTATATACTTCCCCTCCCCCTCCCCCTCCCCCGCCCCTCCCCCTCCCCAAAAAAATGCACACACGTATTACTGCAAAGTTAACTCTTTGGATGTTAGACAAAATACTGTTCGTCATAACTATTTTATCATTTTGTTGATAGAAATTATGTGAAAGATCATTTGACCTGAGTTATAAATATCAACTGCACTTGAAAATACATGTATTTAAATAACCACTTAAAAATATTTGCATATGAATCCTCTGGATTTCTTGTCAGAGGATATATATATGTTTTCTGACCCATTACACCTCATGCCCCAGATGCGAAGAGTTGCCCGATGTGTTAAAAAAAAAGAGAGAATACCGCAGATCGTCTTTACTGCTCGGTCCCCAGCTTGTGGATTCCTTTGGGCTCGAAGGTTTCCGACGGCGAGTCTGTGGTCTTGGTCACGTTGTTGATCATCGCTTTGGCCACGATGGAGGTCGCATTGGTGATGACCCCGGGGAAGAAATAATCCATGGGTGTCAGCGTCTTCCGACCGATCCACTCTACTAAGCGGAAATCTTCCCGATCACACATCAAGCCTCTGCAGATCGTAACGGTTAGATCAATTATATGGGAGTGATAAATTATACAGGACTTGTCTAGGCCGTCCATTGAACTAGGCTCCACCCCCTCCCCCCACCCCAATGGTTTGTTTTGACATTTTGAGCCAATGGATTTCAACTTTCAGTCCAGTAGGATAGCCCAACAGAAGTCTTGTGGTTTAATATATATACATTTATGGCTCTTTTTTTTGGGGGGGGGGGGGGGGTTGGGGGGATTAATGCTCTCACTACAGTTTAGTTTAAGGCTCTGACTACAGTTTAGTTTAATGGTCTCACTGCAGTTTAGTTTAATGCTTTCACTACAGTTTAGTTTAATGGTCTCACTACAGTTTAGTTTAATGCTCTCATTACAGTTAAGTTTAATGCTCTCACTACAGTTTAGTTTAATACTCTGACTACAGTTTAGTTTAATGCTCTCACCACAGTTTAGTTTAATGGTTTCACTACAGTTTAGTTTAATGCTCTCACCACAGTTTAGTTTAATGCTCTCACTACAGTTTAGTTTAATGCTCTCACTACAGTTTAGTTTAATGCTCTCACTACAGTTTAGTTTAATGCTCTCACTACAGTTTAGTTTAATGCTCTGACTACAGTTTAGTTTAATGCTCTCACCACAGTTTAGTTTAATGGTTTCACTACAGTTTAGTTTAATGCTCTCATTACAGTTTAGTTTAATGCTCTCACTACAGTTTAGTTTTATGGTCTCACCACAGTTTAGTTTAATGCTCTCACTACAGTTTAGTTTAATGCTCTCACTACAGTTTAGTTTAATGCTCTCACTACAGTTTACGTAGTTTAATGCTCTCACTACAGTTTAATGCTCTCACTACAGTTTAGCTTTATGCTCTCACTACAGTTTAGTTTAATGGTCTCACCACAGTTTAGTTTAATGGTCTCACTTCAGTTTAGTTTAATGCTCTCACTACAGTTTAGTTTAATGCTCTCACTACAGTTTAGTTTAATGGTCTCACCACAGTTTAGTTTAATGGTCTCACTTCAGTTTAGTTTAATGCTCTCACTACAGTTTAGTTTAATGCTCTCACTACAGTTTAGTTTAATGGTCTCACTTCAGTTTAGTTTAATGCTCTCACTACAGTTTATTTTAATGCTCTCACTACAGTTTAGTTTAATGTTCTCACTACAGTTTACTTTAATGCTTTCACTACATTTTAGTTTAATGCTCTCACTACAGTTTAGTTTAATGCTCTCACGACAGTTTACTTTAATGCTCTCACTACAGTTTTGTTTAATGCTCTCACTACAGTTTAGCTTTGCTCTCACTAAAGTTTATTTTAATGCTCTCTCTACAGTTTAGTTTAATGCTCTCACTACAGTTTAGTTTAATGCTCTCACTACAGTTTACGTAGTTTAATGCTCTCACTACAGTTTAATGCTCTCACTACAGTTTAGCTTTATGCTCTCACTACAGTTTAGTTTAATGGTCTCACCACAGTTTAGTTTAATGGTCTCACTTCAGTTTAGTTTAATGCTCTCACTACAGTTTAGTTTAATGCTCTCACTACAGTTTAGTTTAATGGTCTCACCACAGTTTAGTTTAATGGTCTCACTTCAGTTTAGTTTAATGCTCTCACTACAGTTTAGTTTAATGCTCTCACTACAGTTTAGTTTAATGGTCTCACTTCAGTTTAGTTTAATGCTCTCACTACAGTTTATTTTAATGCTCTCACTACAGTTTAGCTTTATGCTCTCACTACAGTTTATTTTAATGCTCTCTCTACAGTTTAGTTTACTGCTCTCACTACAGTTTAGTTTAATGCTCTCACTACAGTTTAGTTTAATGTTCTCACTACAGTTTACTTTAATGCTTTCACTACATTTTAGTTTAATGCTCTCACTACAGTTTAGTTTAATGCTCTCACGACAGTTTACTTTAATGCTCTCACTACAGTTTTGTTTAATGCTCTCACTACAGTTTAGCTTTGCTCTCACTAAAGTTTATTTTAATGCTCTCTCTACAGTTTAGTTTAATGCTCTCACTACAGTTTAGTGTAATGCTCTCACTACAGTTTAGTTTAATGCTCTCACGACAGTTTACTTTAATGCTTTCACTACAGTTTAGTTTAATGCTCTCACTACAGTTTAGTTTAATGGTCTCCCTTCAGTTTAGTTTAATGCTCTCACTACAGTTTAGTTTAATGCTCTCACTACAGTTTAGTTTAATGGTCTCACCACAGTTTAGTTTAATGCTCTCACTACAGTTTAGTTTAATGCTCTCACTACAGTTTACTTTAATGCTCTCACTACAGTTTACTTTAATGCTCTCACCACAGTTTAGTTTAATGCTCTCACTTAAGTTTAGTGTAATGCTGTCACTACAGTTTAGTTTAATGCTCTGACCACAGTTTAGTTTAATTCTCTCACTACAGTTTAGTAAATGCTCTCATTACAGTTTAGATGAAGCATGGGCATCGGATCTAACTCTTGACACCGGGAACCCTGAGACGGTATACTACACCACTGCTCAGAATACATTGAATAGAGAGTTTCAATGATCACAGGTTATACACTTCTCCAGTCTACAGCCAAGTTTATAAAGGTCAGAAGCATTTAGACAATATATATTATAAAATCCTGTAACCAAGTTTTATCCAAACTTTGTCCGAGACACTGTGCCTTGTCCAAGCGAGAAACTTCCACGTCACTGACATGCCCCGTGGACATAAATGAAGCTTGCAGAATTGATAAAGCTTCCAATAGTACTGAGGTAGATAGGTTGGGAAAAGGGTTGAAAAGGAGGCTGTTAACCCTACAAGCCACAGATTTCATACTCACGGACTGTACATAGAACTTGAAGGTTAACAGTAACTTGCGGGGTGGTTTTAATTTTTAGGGGGAGGGGGTTTCTATGAATCGGCATTAATTATATGGGATGTATTTAGCCTGTCAACTTCAGAGGGGAGGGGGTGGGGGGAGGGGGATTTAACTCATTTAAACATGTGCTGTCTAAAAATGCTGTCTGTGCTTCAGTTATCTGTTATGAACCATGCAGGCTCTCTATTGTCGTTGATCTTTTGTTTGTTTTGGGTTTTTGGTTTTTTTCGAATGTTGCTTTAAGTTTAAACTTCAGATTCTAACTAAAGGGAGTGGAATTGCAGTTTTCTTTCGTCTTGGAGTTAGGTTTTAAAATATAGTGTATGGCACTCACCCAGGCCTGTAGATACTGGTTCTCGCTATGCCTACGGCCTTCACGTCATCTTCAGTTTGGCCCTAAACATGATGATCACGGAGGAAGAAGAAGACCATAGTAGGAATAAGAAATGCAAGGACGGTGGTAAACGAGTGATATCGAGAAGGATTAAGAAATTTCTTGAAGAATAGTGGTGATAAAAATGAGATCTCGCAGTGGTGGAATGGCATACTAGCTAATGAGTCCCCTTAAACTAATTATGCGATTCCAATAGCGTCCTCCAAGATATAACAGACGTTGTTTCTCGTAAGAGGGGTGAAAAAGGCTGTGAAGAGGGACGGTCCCTGCAATGGCCCCAATTGGCACATATGAAGAAGTAGTGGAAGCCTGGTAGGTCTTACGTTAACTGTACAAACCAGAAGGGCCGAACGCTACCACAGCAGGATTAACTGGGTCTTCAATACAAACTTAGGATTTTCCATCAGAATATTAACTAACTTGTTTGCTTAAATCGCCTATCCATGAGAGGGTTGATACATGTGTGTTTTTGCGACCTCATACAAAATACAGGGAGTGCCTTTCGTACCTACCGTATTTGCCATCAAAATCTTTACAATCCCGTCACTCGTGCCTAGAAGTGATGTCGGCTATTAAGTCGCCATTTGACACATGTACATGAACATGAGCAAGTAGAAAGTAGACACAAAACAAAAGAAAGGTTCTGGCTGGCAGGGATCCTATCAGCCCCCCATCCCCCCCCCCCCACATGCGATTGCTACCACCTCCCTCTTCCCCCAACCCCCAATTCCCACTCCATCACTCACCATTCAGATACGACGAATACATTAATAAATGCTACCTGAACATTAAAAGTCCAAAAGCATCGCCTCACCTTCAGTTTATTGTAGAACACCATACTTTTACTATTTGCACCCATTGATGACACCAAGTGGAACTGCTTACACCCGCCCTCCTTCGCAAGCTCGGCAGACTTCACCGCATAGTCGTGGTCGACCTTCCATTGCCCTTCCTGTGTTCAAATAAAATTCACATATTCAAGGTTTTTAACATACATTTACACACATACAACCCCATACATGAGTCGCTATCAAAGGAGAAGCCGGGAACTCTTGCGACGTACTCCGGGACCAAGTTCCAGCTCCTGCAGCCCCACCCCCCCCCCACCCCACCTTTTGGGGCAAATTCCATAACCCAGTTTTGACCCCCATTGCTAAGCTATGAACGACCACCTGATTCTTTATAACAACAATTAATTCTGGGTTTTTTAACAAAACAAGGTCAAATTTTTCTCATCCTTCTATTTATTCTGTTATATATGTAATTTGCCATATCTTTTGTCGTCAAATTTATTAACAAAACATTCAGTCTATATCAGAGTGAGGTGAAATGATAATTTTTGCACCCGAAGAAAAGGGTGCTGAACATTTTGACAACCAGGTACCTTTCTTTCTCTACCGAGTAATATTGCGACAGTGAGAAAATCTTCATTTTTTATTTTTTATGTATTTAACTGAAATTGTCGAGAAATCTTTGGTTGTAACCTTAATACTGGTCTCACCTTCCCCGCACGACCTTTGGTCGTACCAAGACAACAGAAGCCGACGTCTACCCCTTCGAACGAGTCTTTGCTCTTCTCCAATTCATCAAAGTTAACTAACACCTGCTTCTGTTAAAGAGCGAATTAAACAAAGCATTTATATTTAAACCAATCATGTGCATTATGTCACTGTAACAAATGCAAAGGAACACTAGCACAGCATGTCATGTAGGAATATGTTTTGTGCTAAATCTTGCTAATGCTACTGTACATGGATAATAAAAACTGACCAGTATATTGTTGTACTACTTTGTACATTATATCCTGCTGTACTTGCATCCTGTATTTTGTTTATTTCCCTGCCTTACTTGAATCCTGTATTTTGTACATTATATCCTGCTGTACTTGCATCCTGTATTTTGAATGAGGAATCCTGCTGTACTTGAATCCTGTATTTTGTATATTTCCTGCTGTACTTGAAATTATGTATTTTGTACATCATATCCTGCTGTACTTGCATCCTGTATTTTGTATATTTCCTGCTGTACTTGCATCCTGTATTCTGTATATTTCCTGCTGTACTTGAAATTATGTATTTTGTACATCATTTCCCCTTGTACAGTACTTGCATCCTGTCTTTTGTATATTTCCTGCTGTACTTGCAGCCTGTACAGTATTTTGTATATTTCCCTGCCTTACTTGAATCCTGTATTTTGTACATTATATCCAGCTGTATTTGCATCCTGTATTTTACATGATGAAGCCTGCTGTATTTGTATCCTTCTATATTTGTTTGCTGCTGTATTTTTATTTTGCTGTTTGTATTCTGTACTATGTATGATATACCTGCTGTGCATACTTGCATCCTGTATTTTGTATTATGAATCCTGCTGTATTTGTATCCTTCTATATTTGTTTGCTGCTGTATTTTTATTTTGCTGTTTGTATTCTGTACTATGTATGATATACCTGCTGTGCATACTTGCATCCTGTATTTTGTATTATGAATCCTGCTGTATTTGTATCCTTCTATATTTGTTTGCTGCTGTATTTTTATTTTGCTGTTTGTATTCTGTACTATGTATGATATACCTGCTGTGCATACTTGCATCCTGTATTTTGTATTATGAATCCTGCTGTGTTTGTATCCTTCTATATTTGTTTGCTGCTGTATTTGCTGTTTGTACATTCTGTATTTCCTGCCTTACTTGCATCCTGTTATATCCTGCTGTACTTGCATCCAATATTTTACATGATGAAACCAGCTGTATAAATTTGTGTCCTTCTATATTTCTTTGCTGCTGTATATGTATTTGCTGTTTGTATTCTGTAGTTTGTATTGTATACCTGATGCTCAGTCTATTATATGACATCACTGAGAGCTACAGTGCTTCTGCAGCTTTCATTGTTAATGCTTTTAACATCATCTTGCCTCAAGGTTAAAATCTCATCTTTATACAACAGTGATGTCCTTTCTAACTTGAGTCAAAAATATGATTTTTATATATATTTTTTTTTTTTTTTTTTTTTTTTTTTTTAATATGAGTTGATCAAACTATGATATCACAGATTCATAAAATAGTCTCTACTCTGACAAAAAAAACGGTTTCAAAACTTTGACTAATCTGCCCAAAAACATAAAAGGACATTTCTTTAAATCTATTCAGAGAGTTCTTTAACATATAAGCCTTACCTACAGTAACATGTAATAAGGTAGTAATCACAGTTGAGTTTTGCCTCTCCTTTTTAAAGAAAACTAGGAATACATTTTTAATTAATTAATTTTAATTTTTGCAGAGTAGAGCTGCCTCACACCTCAGCACAAAATCAGACCTAGGAGATGTGAACGAAAATCTTTTTGACGAGTGTGTGTGTGTACTAGCGTTTCAACAAGGGAAGGGCTTACGATAGCAGGGTTGTTGGCGATGTCTTCATCTTTGTACTCCACTTTTCTCCGTCCTATCAGCAGGACCTTCCCGAATGTGTTGGTCTTTGCCAGCTGTCTCACAAGTTCTTTGCCGACCTCTCCCGTGTAGCCCACGATGAAAGCAGACATCTTGGGAGATTGTTCGGTGGTAGTACCGCTGGATGTATCAGGTGGGGTAGGAGCCTCTGTCTGATTGGCTAAATCCTCTTTGGGGATTTCTTCAGATGCCATTACTTTCAGAATACCTGTTGATAATATAGGGGTGTCATAGGAGTGTCAGCTCAATGGTTAATGCCGGTGCCTTTCAATCATAAGGTCCCCGGTTCGAGTCACTCCCAGATTAATGAATGTCGTCCAGTTACCTGAGTTGTTGACAATTGACAATTCATAATCATGGACGTTAAATATGAATATAAGAGACTGACTTCGGTCAGCTTGCTGCTTTGATAAGCCAATGAGGCTTCTTCGCGAGTTCCTGCTTGCAGGAAGATCTAAACTACATACAAATACATATATTTACAAAAAAATATTTGTGATTTTTTAGGTGATAGACTTTAGACAGGGTGTGTTCACATCTCTGTCAAAGAAACTATTTTAAAGATGATGGGGTTAGGTGTTTGTGTCCCTTGAAGTGCACATAAAGGTCGCTACAAAATTGACCGTTAACCACATTGTACATACGTACGTCTTAAAGCGATTACGTCTGACCCGCAAAAAGGGAAAGAAACAGAAGGTAATGTTTGATTGATGTTACGTTAAATTTTCTTTATTTTTCAATGTACCACCTGTGTCGTTCATGGATGAAATATACCATTTGATGACTGAAATGTTGGCGAAAGCTGTTGAAACTGGGCGATTCCATGGTAACTCGCATTACACTTTTTGCTGTTTTTTTATAATCCAAGTGCTGTGGCTTGAATATGGGTTTGTGTAACTCTTCAATTTTCTGTGGTGTTATACCCAACATTCATAGCTACAGTATGAAATTATCAAGAATTATAATTCTGTTTGCCTTAATGTATGGTGCGCTTCCAAATATCGGTAACTCGCATTACGGAAAAAGGACACCTGAAAAATTGACACCGGTACAAAATGGCACCGTGCTCAAACAAAGAATGATTTCTTCAATTGCATACATGTACAAGATATCTACCCTACTGATGTTTATATATCAGCAGCAGAAAATATGAAACAACTTCAGATGTGGTATGGAGGGGGAAAAAGTCTGGTAACTCGCATTACGGTAACTCGCATTACATTTTTTCCAGTCATCGATTTTGCTCTTTATTTATCAAATTCTTTGAAACAGATATGCTCCAAAGCCATTATTGAAACACTTGGAAACTCTTAGAAACTGTAAAACTCTTTCCAAAACTGTTAACAACATTTTAACAACAATTTGCAAAACATCCTGACAATTATATCAATAATAATCAAAGCTGATTGAACCAAAAAATCAACTGAAGAATTGTTGACTAACAAGATTGCAATATATACACTATTGAATTATCAATCCATATTTCCAATCACGCTAATCCAAAATTGTTGACTAACAAGATTGCAATGTACACTCTTGAATTATCAATCCAAATTTCCAATCAAGCTTATCCAAGCAAACTGGTAGCTCTCCTCTTCCATTTTAATGTCTCAAAACATCTACTGAAAGTTATACAGGTTCACAGCTTATAGTGAATTACAAGAAAAGTTTCTTTGGCATGTTAATTAGTGATTGGTCCTTAGAAAATTTGTATTTGGGGTTCTTAGGAAAAGCATGAAACTAATAAAACAATCCTTGTTCCTAATTCTATCAGTATAATAACATTATCAACAATAACACAATAGATGTTTCATCATGCGGTATGAGGGCATGATGGTAGGCCATTCTAGATAACCTTGAATGGATGGTGTTTTGTATCAAATTAGAATTTTGATGCAAGCTTGAATTGGCCACGACTATTAGCAATCAAAGGCATTCCCAACTTCTTTATCATCTGGCTTTGTCGATAGAAAGTTTTGTTATCCCTGGAGTTCGGCCATTTCCAGTTATCGATCATTCCCGTGAATTCCGGTGGCCTGCATTATTTTGTGTAATTTGGGGATTTGAAATGCTTTGGAGTAAAGGTTGATTTTCCCATTGTAGTGATAAGACACTCATATTGGGGAAAGGGGTTTGCACATCATGATATTTGGGGAACACACATTTGAATTGGTAAACCACATCAATCTATTCCAACTGACCAAGCCTCTGCAATCCTGCCCCTCCCCCTCCCCCCAGCGGCCCCAATCCTCCCCTATGCAAAGTTGCAAACTCCCCATCCACCCCATCCCCTCTGCCCAACCCATTAATTATGAGGTGCCCACACCCTTGGCAGCATCAGTTTTCATATCAAGACTAATTTCCATCAAGATGTTAGGCACATTCATGATTTACAATATTTGCCCATCCTTGAACATACTAGATTACTGTACTGTATGTGATAGGCTACAGACTAATATAGCCTAAGCTCTCACAATTTGTCCTAAATATTGTACTAAGCAATTAATATCCCATGAAAATGCTAATGTTAAAATGGAGAAAGAATATGATAACTTTACTCATTTGATGAAATCACAGTTGAATGCAACTTGGAAGGTCCGTGATTCCACAAAGGTCAGGTTAAAAACCATCAATGTCTGTTGAAACTGTCTTAAGGGTCACATGTGATGTAATGGAGGTTGCAGTGCATTCTGGGTACAGGAAGTACCTACTGTGCACACCTTATATAAGTATATAGTGCACTGTATTGTTTTGTTGATCAGTAGTACTGCAAGTGAGATTGGAATACTGTATGGTAACTCGCATTACAGCGGTAACTCGCATTACTGGTAACTCGCATTACAGTTTTCAATGGCTATTTATATCTATAAACTAGGAACATTTCTAATTCTTTCAACTATTTTTATACTCCTTACTTTGACTAGAAGCATAATATGAAATGGCAGGAAATTAACTGATACAGTGAAAAAAAAAAGTTAAAAACTTGGTCTCTCGGTAACTCGCATTACGCTCTCAAATCAGCTCTGTGTCGTTACAGCCATATATGCCTACAAACCAAAAATGTTTGGGGGAATTGTGATTAATATTTTAATATATCACTAATGGCACTACCAATACATATATAACAAATTTCTTTAGGGTGCTTTCAAATATGGAAATCTGAGACTTTGAAGTATCCATACTATTTCCTCAAATATTCCCTCAAAAATCAACATTAGTCAGATATTCACATTTTTTGGTAGAAGAACATGGTACAGTTGGAAAAAAAAGTACATAACCCAGACCCTAAATGTGTTTATAGTATATTAGAGGCCAAAAATGGCTGCAGAAATGATTTTGAAAATTTGGGGTCATGTCCCTGTTTCCACGGAATCGCCCAACTAAAGGAAAGGGGGTACAAAAGGGAAACATTTTGACGGCACATTTTTCTTCCAAAACGATTCTCATTATGAGAGCTAGACCACACCTACACATGTAGTGAGTTGAGTAATGAATATGCTACACTAAACAGCCACGGTGTCACCTCTGTAACACAAACATGATATTCAAGTAGTAGTTTCAGATTCCAAATTTGAGTTCAAACGTTGAATTGGGGGCCACCCGACACGATTATGTAAACCATAAGCCCCTGCAGATTTCTCCCACAATCATGCTCGGGAAAAGGACTGCCTCGTGGCCTGTATTTATAGATTTAGCATCGTCTGCAGTATTCCGTACTGGTAAGGTATAGGCATACTGTAAATGTAGTACACGCAAATCCTAATAAAATAAAACTCTTAGCAAACTGCTTATATCCACTAGAGAGCCTGTGTAGGAGAAAAGTAACCTGTGTAAAAGTAACTTGGCCTGACGTTTCGATCCTAGCAGGATCTTCTTCAAAGGTTAAAAAAAAAATTTTAGCTTTTAAAGAAGACCCTGCTGGGATCCAAACGTCAGGCCAACTTACTTTTACACACACGCAAATCCTGTCAGAAAGTGGTAGGATGTTGGTTTCTCCTCGAATTTATTTTCCCTCTGCCTAAGGGTTTTATCGACGGGCAACTATTTTCATGTCACAGGATTTTAGAAGAGAGATTATTGCTTAATTGAATATACAATAAATACATGGTAAGTCAGGGTTCCTTCGATCAGCTTCATCTAACGTCAGTTTGAACTTGACCTAACTGTTACTGTTAGTAGGCGAACAGGTAGGTAGAAGCTTACAGTAGGTCTTAGTAAAATATCAGTAGCCTAGTCAGAGACCAACAGTAGTTTTGATAAAGTTATGCTATTAGGCCTTGTCAGAGAGACATTGTGAACATGATTGAAGGTCTGTGATACTAAGTGTAGTATGATGTGTTACTGTACCATAGGCTAGGTTTTGAACAGTAGCCTATAACTTATAAGTTCAAAGTTAGCCCATTCTATTTCGGCTACGCGTATGTCATCACCCACAAAGCTGGCAGGTTCACATTTATCTCAAATTAATGGTCACCTGGTACGTGTGATAGTTTTCTTACCTGGTGTGCAGCTGTAGCGGTATGGAATTCATGTAAAGAATATGATAAGCTTTGACGTGCGTAAGGTAACGTTTACAAGAAACTGTGCTGCCGTACAGTATGCATGCAACACACTATGTCAACATTCTAGTTAGGGTTAACCGTGTCGTGTTGTTCTATGCGTATATCTTATGTGAACTTAAAGCCAGAGACACTTTGATTATACAATAGATTTCCAATATGTTAAGGATCCTTACTTCGATTCAATTGAGATTGTGATGTAGCTATTGACGATGACCTGTTACTGTGAGATTTACACTTAATTTCCTCGTATCTGGACAATTGGAGTGGTATGTGGAGTGGTACATGACTAAGAGAAATTCTGGACGTCAGGTCAACCCTGGCTCATGTCACGTCCCATGGTACGTACCAGAAGTGCTTAGTCATGATAGTACGGAAGTATAGAAAGCACATGATAAATGACGTTTTAATGAAATGCATTAATTTGTCAAAAAGGCAAAAATCTGAAAAATGACGTTTTCACTACATCATACCAACTCAACAAAGTGGCCAAATCTGATGATGCATCTCCCCAAAACGTCAATTTTCGGATTTTTGACAAATTGGTACGATGTCGTCAAAATGTCAATTTATTTTACATCATCATGACGAGTTGATGCAGCTCGACAAAACGTCAGTTTTTTATTTTATTTTCGACATTTTGACGATTCAGAATATGTCGTGTAAACGTAAAATTTTCAACTTCTTGTCATATTGACGAGTTGTCGCATCTCCTCAGAACTTCAATTTATATGTCTTTTCTATGCTTCCCATCCTCCACAATTGCTGTTACTAAAAAAAAGTCAAAATACAAACAATTAGGAACTTTTTATCTTCTTTCGAAATTACGTTTTTTTTTTTTTTTGGGGGGGGGGGCTATTGAAATTCATAACTTCTTTATCATGTCCAAGTCTTCTTCAGGGATGACCTAGCTAAGGGGAGACTAGCCCTATTCAGTAACCTATGGTACCATCATAACCATTCTGAACCTCACCCCCTCCATCCCTTCATCGGGCACCTCTGTTTGTTTTCTCATATATTTCTTTTATACTAATTATCCTCATTTACTAGTATATTTAGTGTATTTGAGGTTTTCCTCGATATTGAAACTCTTCCAAAGAAATTGCCCACACGTGTGGGTGGGGAGGGGAGGAGGGTGGATTATGACAAGCGATAGGGGTTCAGGAGGAACTATGATATACCCTATAAAGGCGAAAAGAGTGTTTTGTAAGGAGGGACATATATATAATGAACTTGAGTTCACACATATAGTCCAATTAATGTACTTCTAGAAATGAGACATCATAGATGTGGGCCAGGATACATATTATGTTTTTTTTTTTGTGTGTGTGAACGTCTTTGTGTGAACGCTGTTTGATTAACTACACTGTAGACATGAACATATTTCCACATAGTGTTTCCACAAAGAGCCTAATGGTGTTAAGAAGCTATCCCGGCTTATTGTAGAGCCTGCGGTCGATTTTAATAGTAAATAACAAGAATATACTTTATTTACATAAAATTATCTACGACTCTCACACCCAGTTCCCTAACTGCATCGAGACTGTGACTATGTGAGCATGGCGATGTTACGTCATATGTGTATACCAGGACTCACGAGTCCCTTGGGGGAGTGTTCTTAGATAATGTGTATCGGATCTTATCAGAAAGACCTAAAAGAATTAGGCCTATAAAGCAATAAAAATATTAACTTTAGCAACAACGAAATTAATATTTATGTGGATAATACTTCAGAAAATATACTAAACTATACTGATTCGCTTTTATACAGTGGCGTAGGAAGGTACTTTTGAGTGGTGGGGCTGAAGACTGATGGCCGGCCTGGGGGAGGGGTCTAAGGGGAGGGGGTGTCCCCCTCCCCTTTGGAATTTTTTGCATTTCCAGGTAGCCTCAGATGCAATTTGGTGCAATATAGCACACTCCAACACCCACTCCATTTTGTAAACTTAATTTTGTATTTTCACCAGGCCTTAGATGCAATTTTGTGCTCCAAATGAGATTTTTTTTTCATTTGGAAATGAAAAAGGGGTTTTTTGACTTGCGAAAGTGGCATTAGAGTGATATGGGGGAGGGGTCTAAGGGGAGGGGTTGCCCCCTCCCCTTTTGAAAATTTTCTATTGCTGAATGCCCTCAGATGCAATTTGGTGCGACAAAAGTGTACAATGGTGATGTTAATTTACTTCTAAGAAAAATGTTTCCCAGGTGTAATTTTCTAAAATATTTATAAAACAAAGTTGGGATCATCTTTCTCAAGAAATTTTATTTCTCATAGGTTATAAATTTCTTACAACCAGCCTGTAACTGCAAAATGGTGTTAAACTGTAAATCCTCATGCTCATACATTTACATAGCTCCCAACTCTTGAGAAGGCAAATGCTGGTCCATGCCACGAATCGCCGTCCTGGGGGAGGGGTATAAGGGGAGGGGGTGTCCCCCTCCCCTTTTGAATTTTTTGGGAATCATGGTGATGCCTACATGTAAAATGGTGGCACTTAGAAAGGCTTTTGTCACCCAAAATTTTCTGAGAAATATGCATTTTTTTGTGTGTAACATCAATAAATTGAATAGTAGGTGATAATTCATTCTTTCCCGTGGCATGAAAATGTTCGCTGCTCGCCCCAATGAAAAGAAATATAGGCTAATTTGAGGTTCAAATGATGCTGTAAAGGAGGTTTTATACTCTATTATGCTAAATGCTAAAGAAATGATGGTTGCTAAGTCAAAATTTGATGCAATTTTTTTATGTATACTTGACAATTACAATGCGTTTTTTTCGCACGCTTGTGCGGGTCAGCGGGTTTGGGTGTTAGAATGCGGGTCTAATTCCCGCGAATTGCGGGTCAGTTGGGAGCTCTGCATTTAATTTTAAACCAGAAAACGAAAAGGTTTAGACTAGTCTACCACTGCTATTCCTCTCGTTTTTTTAAATTTCCAATCATATGATTTAGCGGATGTTCGGAAACACTTTTTGGCTCACCTTTGGGGGGGGGGGCATGGCCTCCTTGGCCCCCCTCCCCTCGGATCCGCCAGTGCAAATCACAACACGTATATAGACATCATAGACTGTATTAGAACGAAAAGGCAACTATCTATTACATGTAATACAAAATGGCTTAACATGAATGATAACCATAACCCCAATGATTTTATTATGATATATTTATATATATATTAGTTAAAATACGTATATTTCCTTGAAAGGTGTTGAATATATTATGTGAATGATAAAGTCAATTTTGGTTGAATTTATGATAAAAAGCAGTGAGTAGAATTACGAACAAAATAAACAATTAGGTCATGGAAGTTCGAACGAGCATAGCAACATCGTTCAAGAAACCGGCCACGCCTAAACACTGATCCGAGAAGACAACCAGTTATTAATATCATATTTAAGATATATTTACAAGACTAGTGAAAAGAAAAATTATATATATAGTATCTCTAACCAAAACAAATTTTTCATAAACTGTATATAAACTGACGATATATTACTGCAGTAAGCTTCGTCGCTTGAAGATATACTAACATATATCAGATGCAATTATTTACGTGACGCTAATTCAGGTACTAAAGTGATTATATAGTTAGACGTTCGTGATATACTTGTAGGCTACCAATAAGTAAGTATGTACGATGTCTATGAATAAACAGTTCATTTTAATGACAGGGATGGTGGAGCCGGGGAGGGGGTGCAGGGAGGACAATCCCAAGTCGAAAATAATTTGCATAAAAATTTGCATAAAAAAGAAACGAAAGCTACGGTAATCTTATAAGAACTAATATTGACCGGTGTAATCATGAAATTGTGAACAGGCCTAGTAAAGTTTTTTGGGGGGCTTTATTCTTTACAGAGGTCACCCCCTTTCTACAGCCACCCCACACCCCCTACTCACACGCACAAGTGCAAAATGGGTTCCACCGTCGCCCGCTGATTTTGTAAGCTTTCTGCGCACCAGTTGTAAGCTTTCCATGCACTTCATATGTCCATGAATGTATCATGAATTTGTGAAGATTCCAAATAATGGGGTCTGGTTCATTTAGCTTTCCCCACGATTTTACCTTGCACTCTTGGCGCCACTGGCTGTAATACTCCAGTCTGGACTAAAGTAACCCAATTTCTTGGGGATCTTTTTCAATTTTGAAAAAAAAAAATCGCTTTCCATATGATGAGTTCACATACCTGTTATTTATAAAAAAAAAAATTCATCCCCATCATTCCCCTACATGTGCAATAAAGTAAGAAATGGGCACTGATGCGCACATTTTAAAATACATTATGTTTCCCCCTCCCCCTCCCCTCCCCCCCCCCCGCAAAAAATATACTTTGCCTCACTGAGGTTACTAAAATGTCAACATCTGACAGCACTAGCACTCGTCGATATCTGGGAAGAATTTTGAGAGACAGAACCAGCACAATAAAAAAAGTTTAAGATGGTTCAGCATTATAAAAAAATTCCATGTGAGGGAGGGAGGTTGGGAGGGGGGGTATACTGATTAATTTTAAACAACTATATCTGATATTACTTGGTATATCTATAGGAAAACGTAAGCATATTCCTATACAGCCGTGACCCTCTGACGTCATCTCAGCCATCGGTCGTTGGACCGCCGTTCGAGAACGATGGATTTGAATGAGCAGCTCCCGAAGCCGTTCCGTCCGATTTCTTGGTACCATTTCTCCTTGAAGACGCCGACGCAGACTTTGACGATTGTATTTTCTTGAGTCCGATACAGGGCGCGGCCCATAGCTGGAGAATAGCCTTCTCTCGTAAGGCGAAAAGCAAGAAGATGAAAAAGCCTTGGAACGCGTTTAGGGCAGCAAATGCTACACTCACCGCGAAGGTCGCATCTCTTATCGCAAAGAAACCGATGAACCACGTCAGTCCAAATAGGCATATGATGGCGACGAACGTGACTAACTTCCTGCCGAAACCTTGGCCGGTTCTGTCAGATCTGCGGCGTTTTAGGCGAGCAACGATCATGATAAAGATGAGAAAATTGAATGCCAAGATGCCGGCCATGACCCCGATTAAACCGACAAACATCATCAGAGTATCAGGTTTGAGGAAACAGCTGTTAACATGAAAGAAAGATTAAAGTGGAAACAAAAATAATGTTATTGAAGAAATATTATGATATATGCTATATTGTTGTCTCACCTCATTAAAGCCAATCAAAAATCATATCAAGAACGATTAAACCAGACAAAAATATCAAAATAAAGTATCTTCATTTTGTACGTTCATTGTTTTTTTGTTTTTTTTTATGGTCAAGTTCCCACATTTTTCATATTTGGATTTTGCTCCTTAGTTTTGTTACTGGAACTGTCTGTGACATATTATTATGATGATCATCATCATTATCATCATCATCATCATGATGATCATGATCATGATGATCATGATCATCATCATGATCATGATCATGATCATCATGATCATCATGATCATCATGATCATCATCATCATCATGATCATCATGATCATCATGATCATCATGATCATGATCATGATCATCATCATCATCATCATCATCATCATCATCATCATCATCATCATCATCATCATCATCATCATCATCATCATCATCATCATCATCATCATCATCATCATCATCATCATCATCATCATCATCATCATCATCATCATCATCATCATCATCATCATCATCATCATCATCATCATCATCATCATCATCATCATCATCATCATCATCATCATCATCATCATCATCATCATCATCATCATCATCATCATCATCATCATCATCATCATCATCATCATCATTATATTAAAATGTGGCAGAAATAGCAACTGTAAGTATACTTCTCCGCACCCCCCCCCCCCCCCGGCCCTCCTCGAAAAATCAGGAGTGGCTCATAAACCTCTTACCCCTACTTCCAGACATAATTTGACAACAATCATTTCACAATTTGTATATGCAGACAACCAGAAATTACAAAATATAGCATCATTTTGCATTAATATACCTTCCATTTTACCAGATTCTCAAAGGGTATGGAACGCCCCTCCCACCTAGGACCCTCTATTGAACACCGATGATTGTTTTAGCCCTCCCACCCCCTCTACCACCTTCCCCACCCCTCCTAAGGTGTTCTCGCGCAGTACAGGCTTAAATTACAAGCGGACACTATAGTAGATACCATTGAATGGATATACTATTATACTGCCGCATGATAACGACAATTTATTGCACTAAAAAAATAATACTAGAATATTTTCCATTTTGCATAAACGATTTATAGTTTTGCATAATTTTGCATATGCATATAATTGTTGTTATTTTTGTTTTTCCGTATATCACTACCGTTTATTCAATCACACAGTTATCATACAGCTAAAAGTTTAATCGATGATGACTGTGCTTATACTTACTATATTTCAAGTTCGTAAAATTCCTGTAACTTATACTGGTCATCGGCGTAGTGCAAGACAGTTGGGGCGATAGCGGGAAGGACAGGTAACCCTATACATAGAAGCAATAGCAAAAATGGTTAAACGTCAAATATGCCATCTAATCTCTCATGGTATATACATAGGCGTAGGAGGCGGGGGCTGCGGCCCCCTCCCCTTCCCCCGCCAACCAAACATTTTTGTGAAAATTCGGGCAATATTCTGAGAATTTTTTGGGGCACCTACTGAAAGAAAAAAAAATTGCAATGTGTTTTTCAATAGTTTAACTGATATTATTATTACCATTATTATTGTAACGACTTCCCCAATAATTCTAACCAATATGGAAGGGTAATAACACGGCCAATGATTGTATGTTATTGTCCTGCAATGTAATAACCGATGCATGCCTATATGATATGCTTATTAACATGTTGAACGCGCGGAGCGCACGAAAAATGTTTATTATATTTTTCGGGCAAATCGTTACAGCTCCCCCCCCCCCAAAAAAAAAAAAAATCAAATTGGGCTCCTACGCCTATGGGTATATAGCAATATCATACACCGTATGGGTTCTAATAAATGTGAGGTTATATTGAAAACATGTTTACGATGACAAGAGATGATAATGCTGTTATCATTATGGTGGCCGGTGCGCATGCGTAACGACATTTGACGACTATAACCAAACGCAGATAATATCGTTTATTATTTTGTTATTCCAATAATAGAATTGTCGATCCAGGTAGCAAGATGCAAAGCTAGTTATGCCAGCAAATGTATAATTCATTATATGTTTTAATATGTATGTAAGGTGACAATTGGGAATCAAATTCTAAACTCAGGGAACTTCAGTGGAGCCTATTTGCTTAAAGGTATATACCGGTGATTGAAGAAGATAATTGCATAATTGCTACATTTTTGTTAATGCATTTGAATTCATTATTCACGGGAGTAAAAGATTACGTCACTTTTCAAATTTGTTAGTTGCTTTTCTCATGAAATTTAAATACACAGTACATTGATAGCTAAGCAAATGCATTTCAAGGATAATCAAGGAGACGATTTCTAAAAGAAAATGCACAGAGATTTTAAAGAATATTTGTCAAAATGACGTCATAGTGTCATCCACTTCTGGAATTATAACTGAGGGATAGCCCCTTAAATAGGTTGCAAACTAAACAACCATAAATCTCGAGCGAGGAACGAGATATTGAAATGATGTCTTCAACTGAACATTGCAAGAGTCTATGTTTGATTCCTCCTTTTTAAAGCATGTAATTCCTACTTCGTCTTTTCACCGAAATGTAACTGTTTAAAGGGTGTGAAGACTCGCGCAAAAAGAAACGTCTAATGCCGGTATTCTGACCTAGTTTCGAATGAGCTGTAACAGAAGTGTTAGACACCACCATCGATCCCAGAAAATATACACACAGCTTACTACCGTCGGTAATTAGACACTAGTGTACAGTCAGTACATACAGCTGCGGTCAATACCCACAGCACAGCACAAACGATACAGCAATGGACATCTCAGGTCCAGCTAAAGATAACAAGGTATCACGTTTCATTACTGTCTGCATTTTGAAACGACACGAACAAAACGTCACTTGCAAGCAACAGAAAGTTAACTTTTTCAGATGGCCGCAAGCGGTTTGGGGGCGAGTCTTCAATGCCTTTAAGTTTATTTATTTATTTTTGTCAAATATAATTAGCCTGTATATTATACTTACCCCACGCTGCCACGGAACTGTACCATACGAATTTAGGGAGTGTGTTGTTAACTCTCGTATTCACGATGCTCTTGTAGAGAAGCACGCCCTCAAAAAACATCCACATGAAAGAGGCCAATAGAAAGTAATGCATGACTGCGGCAATGACTATGCAGACATTACGATAAGCGGTCTGATCAGCACCGAACAGAAACACGAGGTAAAGGCCCAACAGAGCAAGCATCAAGCTAACGTGAACCTTCCAAGGAGTTTTTTCACGCAGCTTTCTGTACGATGAAAAGAGAATAATACAACTAATAATTCATAATAATTATGATAATAATAATAGTAATAATAATAATAATAATAAAATAATAATAATAAAATAATAATAATAAAAAAATAAATAAAAAAAAATATATATATATATATATATATATATATATATATATATATATATATATATATATATATATATATATATATATATATATATATATATATATATATATATATATATATATATATATATATATATATCGTCAATATGTACAGCCTCAAAGAAGCCTTCCAAAGATTCGGCATATATTCAAACTGAATAATGGAAATCTTGAATAAAATTAGAAAAATTATACCAGCATATTTATATATTTTTTCCCCCTCTTTTTTTCTTAAAGTAAGAAGTATCAACATTAATATTCTGCCTAAGATTCATCGTTTTAAATCTATATCTACTCAGATATATAGGACATAATTACCTGACGGAAAGGATACTAAAGATGGTGACCAAAAGGGCAAATGCTGATATTGTGACACCAATCTGACTGATCCAAGTAAAAACCGGGTTCTGTTCTTCAACATTCTAGAAAAGAAGAGAGGGGGAAATGGGGGGGGGGGGGGGAGAGGAATTGTCAAAATGAGTAGAAACAAATATATGTAAAAAAAAACTACGTCAAATAAACTGGCGTTTTGTTTTATGATTTTGTAAGCTAAGCAGTGGCCTGCTATATCTAATACAGTTGTCGTTGGTGGATGGATGCAGGGGCGTAGCGAGCGGGGGGTGTCACAACCCCCCCCCTCCCAATAATTTGGTCGCTGTCGGCAAATTTTGGGTCTGTCGGCAAAAGGAGAAAAGGTGAAGAGAGCGGAAGGGGAAGCAAGAAGGAAAGCTGAATAGAAAAAGGAGAACGGGAGCTTCTTCCGTGCCAAATTTGACTTAAAATATGCACCAGATTGCATCTAAGGACGTTTCAAAACTAAAAACTTTCCAAAGGGGAGGGGTAGACCCCCTACCCTTAGACCCCTCCACCATTTCAGTCACCACTTCCAGATCCGTCGGCAAATCAAATTTGACTTAAAATATACACCAGATTGCATCTAAGGACGTTTCAAAACTAAAAATTTCCAAAGGGGAGGGGGACACCCCTTCCCTTTGACCCCTCCCCCATTTCAGTCACCACTTCCAGATCCGTCGGCAAATCAAATTTGACTTAAAATATACACCAGATTGCATCTAAGGACGTTTCAAAACTAAAAATTTTCCAAAGGGGAGGGGGACACCCCTTCCCCTAAGACCCCTCCCCCATTTCAGTCACCACTTCCAGATTCGTCGGCAAATCAAATTTGACTTAAAATATACACCAGATTGCATCTAAGGACGTTTCAAAACTAACAATTTTCCAAAGGGGGAGGGGACCCCTCCCCTTAGACCCCTCCCCCATTTCAGTCACCACTGCCAGATCCGTCGGCAAATCAAATTCTCCACACCCCCCCCCCAACAAAACACCCTTCGCTACGCACCTGGATGGATGGATGGATGGATGGTTGGACTGACGGACGGATTTTGTTAACATTTCAAATTCTCATCATTTCGAAACTAGAAATAAATTATGGTATAAGATGTCGTACTACAAGACTTAACGGACGGACTCACGGACGGACGGATGAATGGATCACATTATTCTGATGCATAACTATTTGAATAATACTTGGATTATGATACTATAAATCAAGAAACAGAAATTCAGAGTTAAAAAAACGAAAGAAATAAAAATCTACAGAGTTTGTTCAAATGTCAAATCATCATGATATAGTCTGATGCTAACACAGACTGCAGCAATTCAATACTAGAAATGTATTATGGTATAAGTTGCAATTTACAAAAGTATATGCACTCACAACTAATATAGCGAAGCTTGTAGCGTGTGTACATTGGCATACCACCCTCGATGAGCTAGATATGTTTAATGTGCACCCTTCGGTCGACCATCGTAGTGTGTCTGTGTCCCAAAATACACAAATTCTGTCCTGTAGAAGTTGCTCGTTTTCGTTCGCCACCTGATGAGGATATAAGTTTAGGGGGAAAAAAAATCAAAAAGACCTTAAAGGGTGTGAAGACTCGCGCAAAAAGAAACGTCTAATGCCGG
Organism: Apostichopus japonicus; assembly: GCF_037975245.1. Classification (NCBI taxonomy): domain Eukaryota; kingdom Metazoa; phylum Echinodermata; class Holothuroidea; order Aspidochirotida; family Stichopodidae; genus Apostichopus; species Apostichopus japonicus. Next base: position 13,058,126 of record NC_092576.1, on the reverse strand, counting down.
TAATCTGACCTCGTTTCGAATGAGGTGTAACAGAAGTGTTAGACACCACCATCGATCCCAGAAGAAAATATATACACACACAGCTTGCTACCATCGGTAAGTACAGTCAGTACATACAGCTGCGATCAATACCCACAGCACAGTGTACAAACGATACAGTGATGGACATCTCAGGTCCAGGTCAAGATAACAAGGTATCACGTTTCATTACTGTACTGTCTGCATTTTGTAGCGACACGAACAAAACGTCACTTGCAAGCAACGGAATGTTAACTTTTTTTTTCAGATGGCCGCACGCCGTTTGGGGCGAGTCTTCAATGCCTTTAACAGTGGTGAATGCAGAATTTCTTTCGACAAGAAGGGGCCATGCATGGGAGACGCGTATTGGTATAGGCCTATTCCGAAATAATTTGTGCATATTAAGAAAATATATGTAAAGAGAAACGAATGTCCACTCTCCAATTTCCCATGCTGGACCTTGTTTTGAGGGATATTATACAGGTTGCAACCAATTTTTTAGTGTCACAGTGAAAACAAAAATGAAAGAGGGTGGAAGTGGAGGGGTGGGGGGGGGTCTCTCCCCTTGTCCACCCCTGATGGCCATGAACATGTAGGTACACCAATAATCAGCTGGGCCAAGGGAAAGCATCGGAAAGTGGGGTGGGGGTGAGTGGGGATATAACCTTCGAGCAGCGAAAACGTCAAAACTGAAACAAAACGGGGACTGGGCGGAGGGGAGGGGGGTGCAGTGTGGGGCTTACCATAATAGGTGTAAAGGTCGTCACGAGTTGATCGCTTTGGTTGAAAGTACTAGATGCGCTCACGTTGTGAATGATGGTAGCGATAACTTGACTCCCTACCACTTGCCTCACGGAAGGCCCGAGTAGACCCACTGTTTGACCAGTACTTTGGAAGAGAGATGCGTCACGGTAGAGAAAGAAACTCACCATCAAGGACCCTCCTTAAAAATAAAAATTGAAATATAATCAAACAATTTTTAGCCAGTTACATATCAAATGCTCGAAAATATTAAAAAAAAAAAAAACATATAAAAAAAGTGAAGTCATTTCAAGCTGTTTAATTATATTAAATCTCGTGAGAGATTTATCACATCAACCGGTGCTCCGGAGGGGAGGAGGGGGGGGGGGATAAAGGCGGGGCATTTGAAGCAATGAAGCTCAGCAATCGGGAGGCTCCGGGTTCGATACCCGGTCGGGTCATAGTAGGGTTGGGTTTTTTTTCATCCATAAGCAATCGACGGATTTCCCATCGGAAATAACTTTCTAAATATGGAAAGATTCAAAATTTGAGTTAAAATGTTGAATTGGAAGCCACCCGACGTGTAAGTTGTAATCCATAAGCACTGCGGGTTTCCCCCATATTTCTGGTCGCTTAAACGTAGTAAATATAACTGCTACTGATTATTATTGTTATTATTATTATTATTATTATTATTATTATTATTATTATTATTATTATTATTATTATTATTATTATTATTATTATTATTATTATTATTATTATAAAATTAAGGTTTTCGAAAGAGAAGGAAGGTATATAGGCCTACGTTCTAGAATACAATATAGTAGTTACATTATACGATACTTTTCCTATAGTAAAAAGGATGACAGAATGTTAATTGAAGAATAAAATTAAACTTTGATGATGCAAGTTACCGTTTGTTAAAGTCTGGATATTTTTCGGTAGGGAAATCGACGTAAGAACAGCATTCTGAGGTGTGTCTATCCGGTCACCAGTGGTCCTCAACATTGATTGGTCGAGCTCGCCCAGGACACTCTCATCGGGGTCGCTAAGTTCTAGCTTAAAGTTACCGAAGCTGAGAGAGACCCTCTCCCCCGTCCCGTTCAGTACAACGTTGAACAGGGCCACGTTCTCTTCCACCCCTGTGTAGCTTTGTCCGCTTGAAATCTGAGTTCGAGCCTGGTCTTCAAGCGACGTTAGAATGCCGTTCAAGGATCTGTCGTCGGCAGCGTCGTTGTTGTCGCTGTCCATTCC